>NC_134355.1:22346153-22646153 GCF_048569485.1 Anomaloglossus baeobatrachus
GAAGTCCAATGGGGTCAGGTCAGGAGAGCGTGGAGGCCACTACACACAGCCACCATACCCAATGACTTGTAGGAAGGTCTCCATGAGGTATCGCTTCACGTCCACAGCCTTGTGAGTGTTACACCTTCTAATCATAGCATTTCTGTATGCAAGGTGTCGATTTGTATTGAACTGATGATGCCCTGCAACTTTGTAATTCACTTTTTTCTGTATCTTGTTCCGTTTTCAAGATAAAAATGCTAACTCCGTTGTTTTCCACCAGGTGGCGCTATAGGTGGTTTCATTGCGTAGCGCATGGCAACTTTACTATACCTAGACACCACTTCTATGCCTATAGCTGCCGCCGTTCTCAAGTTAATGGCGATGGACAGGATATGGGTGGACACACTGTATATATATATATATAGTGCAGACCAAAGGTTTAAACACACCTTCTCATTTTCTCATTCAAAGAGTTTTCTTTATTTTCATGACTCTGAAAATTGTAGATTCACATTGAAGGCATCAAAACTATGAATTAACACATGTGGAATGAAATACTTAACAAAAAAGTGTGAAACAACTGAAAATCTGTGTTATATTCTAGGTTCTTCAAAGTAGCCACCTTTTGCTTTGATTACTGCTTTGCACACTCTTGGCATTCTCTTGATGAGCTTCAAGAGGCAGTCACTGGAAATGGTTTTCCAACAGTCTTGACGGAGTTCCCAGAGATGCTTAGCACTTGTTGGCCCTTTTTCCTTCACTCTGCGGTCCAGCTCACCCAAAACTATCTCAATTGGGTTCAGGTCTGGTGACTGTGGAGGCCAGGTCATCTGGCGTAGCATCCCATCACTCTCCTTCTTAGTCACATAGCCCTTACAGAGCCTGGAGGTGTGTTTGGGGTCATTGTCATGTTGAAAAATAAATGATGGTCCAACTAAACGCAAACCGGATGGAATAGCACGCCGCTGCCAGATGCTGTGGTAGCCATGCTGGTTCTGTATGCCTTCAATTTTGAATAAATCCCCAACAGTGTCACCAGCAAAGCCCCCCCCACACCATCACACCTCCTCCTCCATGCTTCACGGTGGGAACCAGGCATGTAGAGTCCATCCGTTTAGCTTTTCTGCGTTGCACAAAGACACGGTGGTTGGATCCAAAGATCTCAAATTTGGACTCGTCAGACCAAAGCACAGATTTCCACTGGTCTAATGTCCATTCCTTGTGTTCTTTAGCCCAAACAAGTCTCTTCTGCTTACTGCCTGTCTTTAGCAGTGGTTTCCTAGCAGCTATTTCACCATGAAGGCTGCTGCACAAAGTCTCCTCTTAACAGTTGTTCTAGAGATGTGTCTGCTGCTAGAACTCTGTGTGGCATTGACCTGGTCTCTAATCTGAGCTGCTGTTAACCTGCGATTTCTAAGGCTGGTGACTCGAATAAACGTATCCTCCGCAGCAGAGGTGACTCTTGGTCTTCCTTTCCTGGAGCCGTATTGATGTGAGCCAGTTACTTTGTAGTGTTTGATGGTTTTTGTCACTGCACTTGGGAACACTTTCAAAGTTTTCCCAATTTTTCGGACTGACTGACCTTCATTTCTTAAAGTAATGATGGCCACTCGTTTTTCTTTACTCTACTTTTTTCTTACCATAATACAAATTCTAACAGTCTATTCAGTAGGACTATCAGCTGTGTATCCACCAGACTTTTGCACAACACATCTGATGGTCCCGACCCCATTTATAAGGCAAGAAACCCCACTTATTAAACCTGACAGGGCGCACCTGTGAAGGGAAAACCATTTCCGGTGACTACCTCTTGAAGCTCATCAAGAGAATGCCAAGAGTGTGCAAAGCAGTAATCAAAGCAAAAGGTGGCTACTTTGAAGAACCTAGAATATAAGACATATTTTCAGATTTTTCACGCTTTTTTGTTAAGTATTTAATTCCACATGTGTTAATTCATAGTTTTGATGCCTTCAATGTGAATCTACAATTTTCAGAGTCATGAAAATAAAGAAAACTCTTTGAATGAGAAGGCGTGTCCAAACTTCTAGTCTGTACTGTGTATATATATATATATATATATATATTTATATATATATATATATATATATATATATATATATATATATATATATATATACACATACATACACAGTGCTGGCCAAAAGTATTGGCACCCCAGCAATTCTGTCAGATAATACTCAGTTTCTTCCTGAAAATGATTGCAATCACAGATTCTTTAGTATTATCTTCATTTATTTTGCTTGCAATGAAAAAACACAAAAGAGAATGAAACAAAAATCAAATCATTGATCATTTCACACAAAACTCCAAAAATAGGCCAGATAAAAGTATTGACACCCTCAGCCTAATACTTGGTTGCACAACCTTTACCCAAAATAACTGCGCACAACCGCTTCCGGTAACCATCAATGAGTCTCTTACAATGCTCTCCTGGAATTTTAGACCATTCTTCCTTGGCAAATTGCTCCAGGTCCCTGAGATTTGAAGGGGCCTTCTCCAAACTGCCATTTTGAGATCTCTCCACAGGTGTTCTATGGTGTTCAGGTCTGGACTCATTGCTGGCCACTTTAGTAGTCTCCAGTGCTTTCTATCAAACTATTTTCTAGTGCTTTTTGAAGTGTGTTTTGGGTCATTGTCCTGGTGGAAGACCCATGACCTCTGAGGGAGACCCAGCTTTCTCACACTGGGCCCTACATTATGCTGCAAAATTTGTTGCTAGTCTTCAGACTTCATAATGCCATGCACACGGTCAAGCAGTCCAGTGCCAGAGGCAGCAAAGCAACCCAAAACATCAGGGAACCTCCGCCATGTTTGACTGTAGGGACCGTGTTCTTTTCTTTGAATGCCTCTTTTGTTTTTCCTGTAAACTCTATGTTGATGGCTTTTCCAAAAAAGCTCTATTTTTGTCTCATCTGACCAGAGAACATTCTTCCAAAATGTTTTAGGCTTTCTCAGGTAAGTTTTGGTAAACTCCAGCCTGGCTTTTTTATGTCTCGGGGTAAGAAGTGGGGTCTTCCTGGGTATCCTACCATACAGTCCCTTTTCATTCAGACGCCGACGGATAGTACGGGTTGACACTGTTGTACCCTCGGACTGCAGGGCAGCTTGAACTTGTTAGGATGTTAGTCGAGGTTCTTTATCCACCATCCGCACAATCTTGCGTTGAAATCTCTCGTCAATTTTTCTTTTCCTTCCACATCTAGGGAGGTTAGCCACAGTGCCATGGGCTTTAAACTTCTTGATGACACTGCGCACCGTAGACACAGGAACTTTCAGGTCTTCGGAGATGGACTTGTAGCCTCAAAATTTGGATTCTCAAGTCCTCAAACAGTTCTTTGGTCTTCTTTATTTTCTCCATGCTCAATGTGGTACACACAAGGACACAGGACAGAGGTTGAGTCAACTTTAATCCATGTCAACTGGCTGCAAGTGTGATTTATTGTTGCCAACACCTGTTAGGTGCCACAGGTAAGTTACAGGTGCTGTTAATTACACAAATTAGAGAAGCATCACATGATTTTTCAAACAGTGCCAATACTTTTGTCCACCCCCTTTTTTATGTTTGGTGTGGAATTATATCCAATTTGGCTTTATGACAATTTTTTTTATTTTTTCTCATGGAAGACAAATTAAATGAAGATAATAATACCAATGAATTTGTGATTGCAATCATTTTCAAGAAGAAACTGAGTATTATCTGACAGAATTGCAGGGGTGCCAATACTTTTGGCCAGCACTGTATATATATATATATATATATATATATATATATATATATGTCGCTGTACTGCTGTTAAATCTATAATTGTATGTTGTTCTAGTAGTGGCGACCTGGGCAGTCGCTTCAGATAAAGAGTATAATTTTAGACTGTGGGTTATTTTCCCGCCTTTACTTCTTTTCTTGGTGAAATCTCTCCCAGTGCTCGTGGCTCACTGCTCCGCAGTTGTTGGAAAACGTCTAGATGCAAATGTAAGAAATTAATCTTTATGATCCTTATATGTTCTGAGGAGATTTTTCACCAACTCTTCCTAGTTATCTGCTCTTGAGTTGTCCAAAAAATTAGTCACCGCTAATGTGAATGCTACCCATGCAACCTTTCCTTGCCATGCAACCAACGGAGAAACTTTTCATCTTGAAGATGCTTATGAATCTGAGGTCCAACAAAAACTCCTTCACTCAACCTTGGAAATGTATCAATTAGATACTTAGAAAGTTCTTCATTAGGCCCAACTTGATATGCAATGGTGGTAACAAAATCTTTTGTGGGTCAACAAGTGCTGGATGCTGGTCACTTTTACTCCCTGATAAAGTGAGTGTTGGAGAAGCCGGTCTTTTTTATCATAGTGATATTCTCTTTAACGACTATCCCACTCACACAGCAGTATCTTGTGTATCTACCCTGGAGTCCAAGTAAGAAGGCAACCACCTTTAAGTCACCACTGAAGGTCCACAAATGTTGGTCATAGTTCAGGGACCTCAGCAGCTGTTTCATGTTGTCATAGGTTTTCTTCATGTGGGTGGCATAACCAGCTGGGATTTAAGGTGCGCATTGCCATTATGCAGCAAGACGTCTTTTAGACTTGTTTTGGATAAATCGATGAAGAGTCCCCATTCCTCAGGATTATGACTTATCTTCAGAGCTTTCATTAAACTGTTGATGTTGTTGCATGCCACAAGATTGTCCTTCATGAAGAAGTTTTGGACAAGACCTTTATCACGGTTGCGGAACAAAGAAATTTGAACATCGCCGCCCGCATGGAGATTCCACTGCTGTAACCTGGAACCTCAGAGCTCATCCTTAAGGGTGCTTTACACGCTGCAACATCGCTAGCGATTGCTAGCGATGTTGAGCGCGATAGCACCCGCCCCCATCGTTCGTGCGATATGTGGTGATCGCTGCCGTAGTGAACATTATCGCTACGGCGGGGTCAAACGCACATACCTGTTCAGCGACGTCGCTGTGACTGCCGAACAATCCCTCCTTCAAGGAGGAGGTGCGTTCGGCATCACAGTGGCGTAACACGGCAGCCGTCCAATAGAAGAGGAGGGGCAGAGATGAGCGGCCGGAACATGCCGCCCACCTCCTTCCTTCCGCATTGCCGGTGGACGCAGGTAAGATGTTCGTCGTTCTTGCGGTGTCACACATAGCGATGTGTGATGCCGCATAAACGAGGAACAACCAGCGGCATGAACCACCAACGATATTATGAAAAGGAGCGACGTGTCAACGATCAACGATTTTTGACGTTTTTGCGATCATTGATCGTCGCTTCTTGGTGTCACACGCTGCGATGTCGATATATCGTTAGCGATGTCGCAGCATGTAAAGCACCCTTTAGTGTTGGGCAGATCCAAATTTCTAACAAGATCATTCTGTTCACTTTGTGTTATAACTTATAAGGGGTGGTTCATTTGAGGTTGCTCACAAAATGTTTTGGTCGTGAGAGGAAGATGCTTCGTGACACCAAGTGCCCTCTTCTTCCTCACTTTACTTGGTTGAAAAAGGTTTCTTATGCTCTTGGAGCCAGCATTTCTTCTGTATGTGGTACAACCTGACCACCGCTGTTATGTTCTGGACTATTAGGGACTAACATACTGTATCTCTTGCTGTTGCTTTGGGATATTGATGACCTTGTTGGAGCAGAGATACCAGCTGATTACCTAAACTGGCTGAGATGAGATACATGTGTGTGACATTGTGTGATATGAGTGAATGACTGATTTCTGAGAAATTTGAACCCCACATATTGACTCTGTGGATGTCATTGTCAGCATTTCAGAGGTCTGAGTTTCGGCTCCTGAACACGCTCCACACACTTGTATCCAACAAAGAACTTACATGTACCCCATAAATTTTGAAGGGATTACAAAATGAATGTGCTTAGTTGCTAGTGAAATGGATGGGTCAGAGGTTGGCATTAAAATGTGTTCCTACACTCTTCCTCACGTGCCATCGTCCTGTTGTGTGGACGTAGAGATCAGACATACTCAGTCTAACAGCCTGGCATATTAATGACGAGTTAGAAAGTCCAGAAGATAATGTCTGCATTATAGCTAGCTTGTAATGGGAGTGAGCAGCACTTATTATATGAGTGCACCCCAGGGATGTACCGGTAGGTAGGTGTCACACAGAGATTTGTATAAACTTCGCCAACTTTCTTGGTGGCAGCAGGTTCTCTTCAGACTACAGATTCTGACACTTTACCTGATAACTTCTCTGGTGTCTGTAATCAATTCAGGCAGACTCGGGCAACAACCTTCAGAGTGGTTATTTATAGGCAGGAAAGCAAGAGTTAATCTCTGCTAGTCTGCTTGTTAGTCTCCTTCAAATAAACTGGAACACAAAAGGAGCGCAAATAGGATTTTATCAAAGGGGTGTTATGGAAGAACAACTCTTAGGGGTACTTTGCACGCTGCGACATCGCTAGCCGATGCTTGCGATGCCGAGCGCGATAGTACCCACCCCCGTCGCACATGCGATATCTTGTGATAGCTGCCGTAGTGAACATTATCGCTACGGCAGCTTCACACGCACTTACCTGCCCTGCAACGTCGCTCTGGCCGGTGACTCACCTCCTTCCTAAGGGGGCGGGTCGTGCGGCGTCACAGCGACATCACACGGCAGGCGGCCAATAGAAGCGGAGGGGCGGAGATGAGCAGGACGTAAACATCCCGCCCACCTCCTTCCTTCCGCATTGCCGGTGGAGGCAGGTAAGGAGATGTTTGTCACTCCTGCGCCTTCACACACAGCGATGTGTGCTGACACAGGAACGAGGAACAACATCGTACCTGCGGACGCACCGACATTATGAATATGAACGACGTGACACAGATCACCGATTGTTGACTGTTTCACGCTCGTTCATCTTCTCTCCTAGGCTTTACACGTTGCGACATCCTTACCGGCGCCGGATGTGCGTCACTTTCGATTTGACCCCGACGATATCGCAGGTGCGATGTCGCAATGTGCAAAGTACCCCTTAGGGTAGTCATCTTGAGGGGTTGTGAGAATCACAGCCACTAAATGCACATGTCAAACCAGCTGCTGCAGCCCCAAGTGGCAACAGATAAATCGTATAAGATGGGGTCAAATGCCCATGTGGTATGTGATTTTTTTTTCCTGAAGGAGGAAGATTTCTCCAAAATGCATAGAAATAAAGTCACTGAAAAGAATTCTCTGCATTGTTCCTTACTTCAGCAGCGCGGCATTTCTCTCCTTATGCAATTTATTTGTTAGTCTCCTTTGATCACATGTTGTGGGCGAGCCAATCACATCTGGTCCCCTCTATATAAGCTGTCTAGATCCTTCCAGCTATGCCAGCTATAGTTTATCTTAGCTGGTCTTGTGAGGTGTTGTGAGCCAGACTATCTGGCAGTTGTTACACTTGTTGCTGAGTGTGGTTGTAGAGTCAACACTTGTTGCCTTTTTGTTGTTACTTTAATGCTCTTGCTTTACACCTGATTCTCTCCTTGTCTATCTGTGTGTGTGTGTGTGTGTGTGTGTGTGTGTCTTGTGTGTCAGAGTTTTAGTTTCCCCCTGTCTTTACCTGTTTCCATCTCACTCCTGTCCCTTCCATCCCTGGTGGGAGGGGAGTATCAGAATAGTAGTGGTCAGAAGCATAGCCAGGAATGGGACTTAGGCATCTCCACCATCGGGAATAACCTTGAGGTTAGGGATAGCCTGGGGCCCTCTAGCATGAGGGACAGCATAGGAGCCCTGTTCCCCGCTGTTCTAACAGTCATCTCAAGAAAAAACAATTAGAAGTGCACAGCCATAGTTTATACGGTAAATTTATCAGTAATAGGGGGGGGGTGCACCTGTCAAGCAAAACCAACTATATCAATCACAAGAAAAGCGCTTGACCAAAAGGCACTCACTCCAGAATTAGATTATAATACAATTTTTATTTGTGTATCACAAAGTTTAAAAGCACACATACAAAATACAACACAGTGCGGACATATTAAAAAACACCAAGGACAATAATAATGAGACCCAATCCAGAATAAGTCCTCTCAAAGGTAAATATTGTACCAGAATCACCATAGATAGTTCAAAATGTATAACAATACAGATAATGAATCAGAGATATAACCATCTTATAAATAGGTATACATTGAGACAGACATTCTATCTTTCAAGCAGCATTGTGACCAAATAGTCAGAACAGCAACTGCAATGCCTCATAGGCAGAAAATTCCTATCATGGTGATTCCCTATCTGAAAATAGAGGTGGAGAACCTGGCCCAACGCGTGTCGCTATGTTAGCTTCATCAGGGGCAGTGGGTGTCACAGGAAATAATCACACAGACAAACATTTATACACGTGCCAATAAACTATTAAAACCATATTGCCTGCCAGTGTGGTGCATGATCCCTCATGGCATTGCAATCAGGAAATGCTCGATGAAACAGGAAGTCATTTCTAACAGCTCATGCAGCACCTGCGTTAGTTTACGCAAAGTACTTACTTAGGATGTTTAGTGAATACCAAAAAGTTGTGCAACTTACGCAAATAGCGTTTAAGCTGTGAATTTCCAAAAACAGTCTTGGAACAGCATTGAACAAAAAAAAAACCCAAAAAACCCAACGCTTGCACAAAATACATGTTAGGAAGGTTCTGCAAATAGTACAATACAGTGCACTTTGGCATTGCACAGTGCCACATTGATGGATTTAAATTTAAAAGCAGTGAGCAATTAGCACAAGCAATGTAATCAATGCAATGTTTAACTAAATACATTGCAATCTGTGGCTGATTGCTGGGACAATTACCAGATTGTACAATCAGCTATAAGTATCTCCTGTCTACCTTGTCACATTCATATATTTTCTGTTTTCCTCCTCTATTTGCAGATCAGTTATCATACCTGAAGCAGAACGAAGCCGATCGACAGCCAGTCGCCAAATCTGTGGAGGTTTATGCTGTCTTGCATGAGAGACACGACCACGTTTCGCCCTCCCTTAACTTCATCAGCTGCGGTCACTGTTATCCTGTACAAAAAATTCTTCTTGAAGAACTCTAAAGTGAACATATGAATATATCGTTATACAGTATACAAGTGTGGCAACAAAACACAATAAAGAGGTTGTATCATGTAAGAAACAAGGGTCTTGTTTTTTAACAAGACCCCTCTTGTCCGCAGACTGTGTCTCGTACAGTCATGTACTCTGCTGTAGCAGCGTTGTATTTGTCACCTGTTCCTGCGATCGGTGTTTCTCGCTGCTCGGCCCATGGGTGGAGCCTATCCTGCCGTACCTCGTTCCCGGGATCAAGCCGCTTTATCAGAATGTCTCCTCTAGTGCGGCGCCAGTTATAGTCCTGCTCTGCAGCGTGCTCCCATGTAAGTGTTTCGCTACCTCATCTGACCTTCCTGACCTCTCTATCCTGCCCGACCTCCCTGGCTTCAGTCCTCACTGTTACATCCGACCTCCCTGAGTCCAGTCCCCTCCGTTTTTGTCTTACCTTCTGGTCTTCCTTTCCTGCTCCCTGTTTGTTGTTCCGTCCCTGCGCCCCCCTCCTACAGCTTGCTCTCCTGGTTTCCGACCTCCGGCTCGTTCCTGACACTGAATCCTCCTACTCCCTTCTACTCCGTGACTTCTCGGCCCTGACCCTGCTTATATGACGTCTTTTATTAATGTGTGATTACTCCTGTGACACCTTGAGGTTCCGTAGTCCTGTTACTCACTCCAGTGTTTCGGCTCCCCCTACTGGTGACTTCACACGTACTGCAGCCAGAATTAATACTGCCACTTCTTTAAAGGGGTGTCTCATCCAAACATCCCTTGGCTTGTATTATCTGAATTATCACCATGCGTACTACCAGCTGACTGGTGAGGGTGCCAGCAGGGTGTGGAGACACGGGGCTCAGTGGGTGCTCTTGTCCGCTGAGCCAACCGCCTTTAGAAAGACAGCGTGGCTCAGGGCTCATCCCAACTGAACACCGGCCTCCTTAACCGTGGGCGTAACACTACTCAGACAACACAGGGTGAGGGAACCACAATAATTAGACTTTATTGGATCCCCAAACAATTAACGGCACATAACACATAACCAGCAAAACACAAATGTAACAGGCAACAGAGTCTCACCCTTCCGCTGGCTCACCAGGGATTTAGAATGTCCATGCCTCAGAGGTTCCAGGGCTATTTACTCCAATCCAGCAGCACCCCGCTTTTGGCGGGCACCCACCGAGAAAGCAATAATGCCAGATTTAGGAAGCTGTCTGAGGTCTGCAAAGACTGTAACAGGTGACTGAACTGTCCCAACCTGAGTGTCCTCCTTAGGTAGTCCTGGTAGGATGTTACAATCCTGGCAGCTGGAGTCGAAATCCCTAGGCTGTGGATATGGTCTCCAACCGGAACCGGAGTCCATAGATTAAAGCCATAAGATATCCTGATCCTCTAGTCAGCTCCTTAGAGCTTAAACTGGATCCATCAGCATCCATCAACAACCTGGTGGCTTAAAGAAGTCCTCTCTTATAGCCACAGCCTTCCACTTAGATACACTGCGTCCTCATCGATTGGTTGGACAAGATCGCCTCTCCCATTGGATGAATCTCAAGCTGCATGGACAATGTTCATCCAAATGATGTCTACAGAAAGACTGAGGGTATACATGTAGTCTGGAAGTCACCTACTAGACAATGGCTACTAAGGTAATCACATTAGCAATACACAACTACAATACAATGATTACTGGAAAAGTCTGGAGAAACAATACGTCTGGCTTTCAGTGACCAACACAATTACATGAGTCCACAAGAGTCTTGTAAAAACAATGAGGGACTTATCCCCCGTCTATAAACAATCTATCATCCTGTCTGGCTGAATGTTAAGAAACTTTAACCCATGAGAGGCATTGGGTGTCCATGTCGTCACACAGGGGAACCGGCATCAATCAACCTGTCGCATACTATAGTTATTGCCAAAAATGTTTTTAACCTTGAAATTGTTCCCAAAAATTAAGTATTTCTTCCAGAACTTTATTGCAGTTACACATATTTTGTTATTCACATGTTTATTTCCTTTGTGTGTATTGGGACAACCCCCAAAAATATAGAAAAAAAGGTAAACTTGAAGTAATTTCACACAAAACCCTAAAAGTGAGCCGAACAAAATTGTTGTTAATATTTGATTCCGCACCCTTGGAATAACTGCAATCAATCGCCTCCTATACCCGTCCACAGCTTCTTCCTCCTCTCACCTGGAATCTCGGACTCTTCTTTATAAACATCTCCAGGTCTCTCATATTTGAAGGCGTCTTCTCTTCTCTTCTCCCAACAGCAATATTAAGATCTCTCCACAGGTGTCAAGGGGATTTAGATCGGAACTCATTGCTGCCAGTTCAGGACTCTACAGCTCTTTCTTTCCATCTATTGATGGAACTTCTTGAAGTGTTTGGGAACATTGTCCTGCTGAAAGACCCATGACCTAGGATACAAACCCAGCTTTCTGACCCTGACCACTACATTGCCACCAAAAACTCTTTTCACACAGTCAGGACACCCAGTGCAAGAGGCAGCAAGACAACGAAAACATCTCTGAGCCTCCACCATGTGTGACTGAAGGTGCTGTGTTCTCTTCTTTGTAAGCCTTATTTCACTTTTGGTAAATAGTAGAATGATGCACTTTACCAAAAAGCTCAATCTTGGGTTCATCTGTCCACAAGATGCTTTTCCTGAAGTATTTTGGCTTACTCATGTACAGTTTGGTAAACTGTAGTCTAGCTTTTTTTATGTCTCTTTATCGGCAGTGGGGTCCTCCTGGATCTTCTCCATAGCATTTATTTTCAGATGTGGAAGGATAGTTCGCGCTGACACTGATGCACCTTCAGCCTGCAGGATGGCTTTAATTTCTTTGGAACTTGTTAGGGGCAGCTTATCTACCATCTGGACTATCCTGTGTTACAACATTTCATCAATTTATTTTTCTTTGCCATCCAAATCCAGGGATATTAGCTACAGTACCATGGATTGTAAACTTCTTGACAATGTAGTGCACTGTGAACAAAGGAACATCAAGATCTCTGGAGATGGACCTGTAGCTTTGAGATTGTTGATACTTAACATCAGTTTGGGTTTTCAAGTCCTCAGACAGTTGTCTTCTCTTTCTGCTCTCCATGAGTGAGTCAACTTCTCCCCTTTTTCTCTAGTTTAAGGTGTGGGTTTCATATTGCCCACACCTGTTACTTGCCACAGGTGAGTTTGTACGAGCATCACATGCTTGAAACAAAGCTGGTTACCCACAATTTTGGAAAGATGCCAACAATTTTTTTTGTCTGGCCCATTTCTGGGTTTCTTTTGTGAAATTATGTCGAATTTTTTTTTCAATGTTTTTTGTGCTGTTCCAATACACAGAGGACATAAACACATGTATAAAAAAACAAAATTCTAATTGCATTAATTTTCTTTTAGAAATTCATTTTCTGTAACAATTTCAATGGTTCCATCACTTTCGGCCATGACTGTATAGTGGGTTAACCCTAATCAGACAACTGTTCTAAACAAACAGCGGCACCAATATAGTACCTATTCTAGAGGTCTACAAATCTAAAGAGAATTACTGTCACGTGTTGTGAATGTCAGTTATGCTTTTGCTGCTGTAAGGCTCCCTCTTGTGGCCAGGAATGGTTTGGACAGAGACCAGGTGTGCTGGAGCAATGAGAGTTTCTATTGCCAACTCTCTGCCTATTTAAGCTTTTGCTTCATGGCTGTCTGGGCCGGTTATCATTTGTTCTGTAGTTTACCAGCCTTTTCATCTTGCTCCAGACCACATCTACCCCAGATACGTGCTTGGTTCTTTCTTAAGTTGTTTTGTTCTTATCTGGGTTGGCAATTATTGTGGTTATTGCCAGGTTATTTGCATGCAGGAATCTTCCCTCTCAGCTGCTTAGCTGGGATGCTCCCTGCAGCTATGTTTGGAGTTTTTGCTCCTACAAGTCCATGTGTTTGTTGCTTTTTGAATTTGTAATTGTTCCTGTTTTCTGTTCATTGGTTTGACAAGAGCGCCTGATATAGGACGGAGTGCAGACCGTGTGATCTGAGGACCTTTTTGTACTATCAGGTATTTGGGTTTTGTAGGATTTTTCTCTGGCCACCATCAGCCCCTTTCCTGTCCTGTCCTATTTAGTAAGTAGGGCCTCACCTTTGCTAATCCTATCATCTATCTGTGTATTGTGTTTTCCTATATCACCGCAGTCTTTGAATGTGGGGGGCTTGCTATACCTTTTGCGGTCTATTTCTGAGGCAGAGAGTTAGTCGTCCTTCCTTCCTTTAGGATAGCTAGTTCTCCTGCTGGGTTCGCGGTGCATAGGATGTTAGTTCACCCCTCAGCTACTTATAGTGTTGATGGTTAGTAAGGGGATGGCGGCCAGTTTAGTTGCCAATGCTCTTGTCACCTTTTTGCCAATGATCTATTGTGATCTTCGATGGTTCCGGATCATAACAGTCATACTAAGTACGGGAAAGTACGAAGCGCCTGGCAGAAGGGAAGGTAAACTCTGTTTCTAGGGAGAGGGAAGATGGTGACCCTTGACGGAATCTACTGCTGGTCCATGGGGTACCACACACCCTAGATAGCCGGATACCTGACCCTAAGGATCCCTAAAAAGGGAACAGATAGGATGAGCTCTTCCTCAACCCCACTAAACAACTATAGGAGACACAATGGAGATACATGGGGGAAAAACATGAACTACTTATCATTAGTTGACTCAGGTTCAGCAGAGCTGTCAGCCAAGATACCATAGAAGAATGCAAACCATCTGCTTGCAATCAAGGCTTGAATGAACTGAAAATATCACCAGCACCAGTCTAAAGGAAGGAAGGGGTATATAAATATCAAGAGAATGCTGATGAACAGCAGCTGGGTGGAAGATGAGCTCCTGCTGGGTCCAAGAGGGGAAGGGACGAATGCAGCAGGAACGCTACCTATACCAATGAATACTGACAGCAGAAACAATGGGAAGTCAGGGAACATTCTGTGCAGACAGATGCTGTAACCTTCGATTGCCAGAAATCAAATGACTGTCTGTCACTCATGACACACCCGGGACAATTACCTTTATCTAGACGATTCCAGGAAAGGTTCTCTTTCATCCATTGGCTTCGGAACATATTTCTGTACCATTTCTTATGTTGATTTCCCCAATCAAAAAAATCAGGAACTTGATTACAGATAATGAGTTTGGAAAATTCTTTAATAAAATCGTCCCAGCACATCCTGAAATAAAAAAAAATAAGAATATGAACTTTAGTGAATTTGTAACAATCAATCAACTCTCGAGTTTGCGGAATTTCTGCATTTAAAGATTGAAATTGACTTTTAATGGGAATATTTTTTTTCTGTTGTGACTCTAAGGTTTGGTAAGGAGACCACCTATCACTTCATCCATTGGGGTCTCACAATTGTTGTTGTTGTGTAAGTCATTCAGTGTTATTACTGGTGAATTTGGTATAAAGAATATTCTACTGAATGTTGGTCAGTTTGGTTATGACCTCTCTTGGTTGTGACTCCTATTGGTAGCTTATGGCTCTTCAGAAATTTAGAAGTATTTGTGTAATATGGTAGTAGAGAAGCCGCAGCATCAAAAATTATTTTGATCAAGTAAGAGAAAACTTGCCTTTGATAATGTGATAGCATAAAAATGTCCTGTATTCTGCCAATAGAGGTCAGACACATACAGACAAACAGCCTGGCAGAAAGAACTGAGCTATTGTGTCCAGCAGAATATGCCTGCATCATAGCTAGCTAGAAGTAGGGCTGAGTAGCATGTCTTAAAAATGGTGTGTTGCGCAGGACTGGGAGGAATTAATCTGCTATGGACAGCTGTTTAAATTGGTGCAAGGTCAAGCCCAGTGTTGTTGTATATGCCTGCTGATATGTTGATTTGTTTGAGAATGTTTGTAACCATTAGTAGTTGTCTACTTTGTATGTCTGTGTGCCGCTCCCGTGGAAGCAGCCGAGCTGCTCGGATCCGGGTTCACTGTGGCTCGAGAGTCTCCGGACGCGGGGTCGTGCGGCAACTGAAATGAATGGGGAAGTATGTACAGGGGAATTTAGATATAGTTTGTGACACCACCCATGGTGTACGGTAATTGGGAGTACCGCCACTGCCGTTGGGAGTAGCGGGGTGATGAAGTGGGGCAGCAAGGTGTCGTAGCCCTCCACGGGTAGGGGGGATGCCCTGGGACTCGGTATAGGATGCCGTGGGATGCAGGGGTCAATCTCGTACTCACGCAGTCAATAAGCAGACGTTGACAACCGGGTAAACCAATTCTCTGGGTACCGCTGCCGCTGAGGGGAGCTCGTCCGGGTCCCGTCCCCTATAGTGTTGTCTGGTGATCCGTGACCTGCCTCCTGGAACTAAGTTTAACTTCAACATGGTGGCCCAGTAGTCTAGAACTTGCCGGGCCCCGCTCCCCACTGTGGCTAAGTGTAGGAGCTTGCTCTCAGGGCTCACGCTTGGGATTTTCTGGACCGTTTTGGATTGGAAAGTCCTATCCTCCTCGTTGCGCTAATGCCCTGATTCTGGAGCGGGTGGGAACAGATCATAAAGGCCCCGTTCTCCTCAGGTGAATTGTCGGGTTGCCTGAAGCGCCTCTCTGACCTAGGGTCCGTGTACCCCGCCGTGCCTTCGGTCCCGGACCGGTGGCAGTGCTAGGCTGCTGGCCGTCCTCCTCGCCAGGCCCCTTGCCACAATCTCCTGCAACCGGGGATCCAACTCCTCTAGGTCCAGACCACCGTCTGCAACCTAGACAGCTTCTCTTGGAAGCCACCGCTCCCGACCTCCTCTCACTCTCTTCACTCTCTGACTGACTACTCTTCACTGACTACACTCCTCACCTCCCCTCCCTGACCCCCCAGGTGGCCCCTCCCTGACCCCCCAGGTGGCCCCTCCCTGACCCCCCAGGTGGGCGACTTTATTCTACTCAAGCTATCCACTAGTGTGCCTGGTGAGTGTGGTGCAGGGTGTATCTAGGATTTGATTTGCTGTTGGAGGCAACACTATTTAGATAGGGACCCAGAACCTTGAGGGATTTGGAATACTACACGGAAGGGCAGCCTGTGCAGTACCCTGTGACGACGATAGTCCAGGGGAGTCACATCTACATACCTTCCTTCGCCTTTGAAACCACTTTACCACTGAGGGACACTGTACTTTTAGTTGTTTAAGTGCCACGCCGTTATCTGTCCACAACCATCCCTTAAGCCCGCTTTACACACTACAATATATCTTACGATGTGTCGGCGGGGCCACGTCGTAAGTGACGCACATCCGGCATCGTAAGGTACATTGCAGTGTGTGACAGGTACGTGCGATTGCGATTGAACGTTAAAACGTTCATCGCACACACATCGTTCATTTCTCATGAATTGAACGTCAGATTGTTCATCGTACCCGGGGTAGCACACATCGCAGTGTGTGACACCCCGGGAACGATGAACAGATCTTACCTGCGTCCTGCGGCTCCCGGCCAGCAATGCGGAAGAAAGGAGGTGGGCGGGATGTTTACGTCAACAAATTGAACGTGCCGCACATACGATGGGGGCGTTGCAAATCGCATACGATATCTTATGTGAAATTGCAACGTGTAAAGCGGGCTTTAGTCCTGTTTCACACGTCAGTGAAAAACACGCGTTTTTCACTGATGTGTTAAAAACAAATATGTCCCTTTGTGTGCCGTGATTCACGTGTGTTCTCCATGTCCTATCCGTAATAGCACATGGAGATAAACTCATCTGTCCCTGCTTCTGCTGTCCGTGGTGCTGAAGTCTCCCAGATGCTGTGTCCGGCCGTTGTGTCTCTCCCTGCTGCAGCTACTTCCGGGTCAGCTCTGCAGTGCATAAATGTATATGCATGAGAATAATGAGCCGGCTTGGCAGCAGAGGCAGCAGAGCGGCCAGAGACAGTGAGTTTAAAAAGCATTTTATTTTCAATGTACGTGTTTTTCTGGTACGTGTTTCACGGATCACACCATAGTGTGGTCCGTGATACATTAGTGATGCCAGAAAAAATGGACATGTCTTCATGCGGAAATCACGGACACGCATGTACGCCGCATGAAGACAGGGTGGAGTGAAAAATAACTGATGTGTGCGCAGGCCCATTGATTTTAGGGATGATTGAATACCTCAAATATTCGGCAACGCCCATATTCGCTGAATAAGTCGCCGCTATTCGACTATTTGCGAATAGTCGATGCGCAATGTAAGTCTATGGGAAACCCGAATAGTTGCCGAATAGCAACTATTAGGGCTTCCCATAGACTTACATTGCGCATCGAATATTCGCATAGCGGCGACCTGTTCGTCGGATATTCGCGAAGCCAAATATTGACGAATATTTGTGATATTCGATCATCCCTAGTCTGCGTATGTCCGTGATTCTGGTATATATAACAACTGTCACATACTTACCAGAATCACTGATGTGTGACTGGTTTTCCCAAACCACTTTGTACCCAGTTTTTGGCTTCATATGAGTAAAGCATGTCAAAGAGAACATCACAGGTCCTCAGAAACACTAACATAAGAAGGTTTGCCTAATGGCAATGATGGTCCAGCAGATGGTTATCTTTCACCTATTTTATTGTAAATTTTTGGGTACTGTGTTTGTCGCCACTGTCTCCTCACAGATAGGATCTCATAAGATTAACTTTAATTAAAAAAAAAATTAAAAAAATGAAGTTTTGTATTTTTTAATACTATTAAGTCTTCAATTTATCTTTACCTTTTTTTTGCCTATATTCCTGTTTTGTTGGTGAAGGGTACATTTTTCAGATGACGGTAGATGTGTCAATGGTTCATTGGCAAGAGCAAAATAAAAGTTAAACTCTGGGACTGCTGGTGCTGGAGGGATGGAAATACAAACCCACTGCTGGGTGTGGACCCATTTCTCCACAGTCCTGGGCTTACCTTGGAGGGGCTTGACTAAGTGACTACCTGGGTCTTCACTAGAGCCACTGATGTTGAGGTTAGGCTTACTGCTACAGGTAGACGCCAGGTGCCACTCCAGGGCAGTCCATGATACTGCAGCAGCTAGCTCCAGGGATCAGGAACACAAGTTTGGACTAGACAAGTGATGGGTCTACAGGACTGCAGGAAAAGACTAGAAGGCTAGTACAGGCAGGACAAGAACACAGACATGGGTTCACAGGTCTAGTACTGGTGCAGGAACATAGATGTTGGTATATAGGACTCACAGGAATTTGTAAACAAAAACAGGATACAAGTACACCAATGGGAATCAGGAACAGGGGAACAGGCAAGGTACAGACTCAAGGGACCTGACAACTAGCAAATGTAGTAGCAACTGACTTTACACTTTTGCTCAGGCACCTCCATAAGAGGGAAGGTGCCTTATGAACCAGTCATAGACTGAGAGGCGATTCGAGATTTAAGTGTGCTGCCCCTTTGGGAGGTTGGGAAGCATGCACCTCTTAAGCATGCTACTGGAAGACCCATGCAGTGTGCGCAGACTCTGGGGGGGCAGAAATATGTATCAGGCTGGGAGGACTCAGCAACATGGCTAGGAAGGAGATCATGCCAGGAGAAGGGTGAGGAAACATGATGGGACACCGGCCGTGTTACACCAACAATATACGAGGAGACTTCTCCTAACTCTGAACACTCACTGTCCAACCGTAGAGGTAACAGAAGTGGATACGATGAGTGAACAGACAGAATGACTCCAATTAGTCAAATTCTTTATGTCAGTCCTGAATTAAAAATGAGCCCTACCAGAACTCCCCATCGTCATCGATTCTCTGCAGTTTCAGTCTGTCCGCTTCACTCAGTTCCTTCCATAATGGGCACCTAAGAGCAGTGACACATAAAATAATGAGTTACAAGAGAAAAAGTTTGGGTACCGTGTTAGCCAGTTGAAAAATTGATTGCTCTCAGTGAGAGAAACAAAAATATAATTTTGTAGTTGTGATACCTTTTAATGGCTAACTAAAATAAAATATGATGATGTTATAAAGCAAGCTTTCAAGACATCTCAGGTCCCTTCATCAGGCATGGCATGACAAAATATCTGAAGAAACAAAAATATATGCACAAACAGAGCAGAGGGATGGCAATAATAAAAGCACATTTAAATAAACAAACACGGAGCTTAGAAAGTGAATTCTTAATTAGCTTTGATTAGTGGTGTGAAAGGTTTATTGTCCCAATATTCATGTAGGATCAGAGGCATGGTGCCCTCAGTCTCTGGAACAGACTCCTCAGATTTTGTAGTGGTCATAAATCCTCCAGACAGGTTGGAGTACTGGACTCAACCTGTCAGGAGGATTTATGACCACTACAAAATCTGAGGAGTCTGTTCCAGACACTGCTAGGGCACCATGCCTCTGATCCTACATGGATATTGGGACAATAAACCTTTCACACCACTAATCAAAGCTAATTAAGGATTCACTCTCTCAGCTCAGTGTTTGTTTATTTAAATGTCCTTTTATTATGCCATCCATCTGCTCTGTTTGCGTATATATTTTTGTTTCTTCAGATATTTTGTCATACCATGCCTGATGAAGGGACCTGAGATGTCTCGAAAGCTTGCTTTGTAACACTATCTTTTTATGAATCTTTTAAGAATTCAAAAAAAATCCAATTAACAGAAGTAGTCCTGTATATACTGTGTAACAATTTGATTAATATGGAGCCTTTTACACACTATTTGAGTACATCCTATATCCCCATGAAGTATATTAGTACATTTCCCCTTGTATAAGTTACCTGTCATTCCAGTTCCCTTTCCATTCTCCAGATCCCCATGGATTCCATAATCGAATGAGTTTCACAACACCAACTCTAACGGAAACCTAAAACAAGATTTGGACTGCACATCAGAGTTTGCCTAGCGTGTTTGGCATCTTGAATTGCAATGACGTGGTCCGGAGATTCTGGTTTTGGATCTGTTCCAGGATCAGTAACAAAAACTTGAATTTTTAAGACCTATGTGATTCTTCTCCTAATGCTGAGGATTAAACATTGTACCTTTAATTTTTAGGGGTACTTTGCACACTACGATATCGCAGGTGCGATGTTGGTGGGGTCAAATCGAAAGTGCCGCACATCCGGCGTCGCTGTCGATATCGTAGTGTGTAAATCCTTTATGATACGATTAACGAGCGCAAAAGCGTCGTAATCGTATCATCGGTGTAGGGTCCGACATTTCCATAATGCTGCTGCAGCGACGGTACGATGTTGTTCCTCGTTCCTGCGGCAGCACACATCGCTGTGTGTGAAGCCGCAGGAGCGAGGAACATCTCCTACCTGCGTCACCACGGCTCACGCCGGCTATGCGGAAGGACGTAGGTGGGCGGGATATTTACGTCCCGCTCATCTCCGCCCCTCTGCTTCTATTGGCCACCTGCCGTGTGATGTCGCTATGACGCCGCACAACCCGCCCCCTTAGGAAGGAGGCGGGTCGCCGGCCAGAGCGATGTCGCAGGGCAGGTAAGTGCATCTGAAGCTGCCGTAGCGATAATGTTCGCTACGGCAGCTATCACAAGATATCGCTGCTGCGACGGGGGCGGGTACTATCGCGCTCGGCATCGCAAGCATCGGCTAGCAATGTCGCAGCGTGCAAAGTACCCCTTAGGTTTTGCTCAAAGTTGTACAATTGTGAATATAACCAACCTGAAAAATTCTGAACCTGAGAAGATAGAGGTGCGGATATATATTTATTATCTTTTTATTGACTCAAACCAGGTGGAAGAAGAATGATACTGTAATGCTCATACCAGTATCCCTGCACTGTCCTGACCCCCTCCCCTGGCGGGGATGTCGGTTCCCTCACTTTCAAAGATGTCCTGCGGTGGCTGTCCCATCTCCGGTCCATGCCTCTGCCTCTCAGCCTGTATGTACCTCACAGGCTTCCTGGTTCTGCCCGAAGGGTGCTCGTGCAGCCATGCCCTTTTTATTAAAGGACCAGCATACCCTAACCCGGAAGTGTCTCTTAGGTCAACTAAGAGGTTGCACGTACTTAAGGCACCTTTCCCCTAATGGAGGAGCCTGGACCATGAGTCAGATACATTGCCAGTTCTCAGGTCATATAACACTGTTGCTGCTGTCTCTGCTGCTGCTGTAGTGTGCTATATTCTGCTGCTGATCTGTGTCTGTGTTTCAGTGTGCTGCTGTTATCCCAAGTCTGCCGCTGCTACAAAATGTCATGCCAGCCGTCTACCACGATATCTGCTGCCGCAAGTACCCCCGCCGGCTGCTCCTGCCGCCTCTATCCATCTATCCTCGTTGAAACTTCGACTCCTGATACCGCTGTTACCAATCATCAAAGACTGTCTCTCCCGTACCCCAGGGGCCAGACGTTGCAGTACCCGTCTTCCCGAGTGACACCTGGTCTCACCCCTGCAGCGTAACACCCTCACCATTAGAGGCTCTAGTGAAAACCAGGTATGGTTCCGCAGTCAAGAACCTCTGGGCTTTCTGTGTGCTGTCACCCAGTGGGTTCGCTAAATCCCCTACATGCCTTCGAGCATAACAGATATGTAGATGGGGAGACGAGCTGAGCCCCTGAAAGTCATTTTTCGTGGACTCAATTCTAAAACAATTTTGGAGCATTTCTGATGATTTACTGCTCTTAACATTTAGATTGTAAATGAGGTTCTGTGCCGAGAAAGGTGAAACATTACAATTGTTTTTGTGACCGGTGGGTGTGAACCCACTGTGCCACCGGACAGGCTTACCCTGGAGAAGCATGACTAAGTGATTACCTGGTCTTCACTAGAACCTCTGATGGTGAGTATAGGCTGGAACCATTAGGGTAGTCACCAGGTACCACTCCAGGCAGGCCTACAGGAGCTGATAAAATGGTTCAAGGCAGGAATACAAGAAACCAAGGGAGAAGACAAACGAGATCAGAAAATCCAATCTCGGGTCAGGAAGCACAGGTACAGTATACAAAAGCCGAGGTCAAGAGAGGAGAGATTAGGATAAATGGGCAAACAAGCTGGGTCAGTATCAGGAGCGTCAAGCCGAAATGCAGCTAAACAGAGCACAAGACAGGAACTGACTTGAATCAAGCTCAGGCCAGGTGTGGAGGCAGGAGATGCCTAATATTATTCCCTGCTGGCATGAGATAGCCAACACATGCAGGAGTAGGATGAGTAAACTCATGCAGAGTCTGCCCATGCCTCACCAAGCCAGGTGAAGACTCTCCAGCAACAGGAGGATGCAGCAAAGCTGGATTTCTTGCAAGCTGCAGCTTGCGAGGAGCAGAGGAGTGACCGTACTGATTAATTTGGCGCCTACCAGGCACGCAAGTCACCAGCGTGACAGCTCTCTTTGTGCTGAGTTTGTCTGAAGAAAATAATCTTGAAAATTGAAAGTTTGCAATTTTTTTGTTTTCAGCTGAATTTTCCAATTCACATCAAACTATAAAGTAATTACTGCATATGCAACAGCACTCAATAAGGCTGCTGTGGGATCAGTAAAGACCTTATGGGGTCAGTCATATCCTTGTGGGGGTCAGGAAAATCCTTGGGAGGTCAGTAAAATCCTTGTGGGGTTAGTAAAGTCCTTGCGGGGTCAGTAATGTTCTTGTTGGGTCACTAAAGTAAGTCCTTTTGGGGTTAGTAAAGACCTTGTGGGGTTTCACACTACAAGATGGGAGGGTGGAGGGGAGAGATGGACAAAGAGATGGACAAAGACCCACTGCTCCAAGAACCAGGCTTACCCTGAGAGGGGCATGACTAAGTGCCTACCCAGTCTTCACAAGAGTCTCTGATGGTGAGATTGGACATGTCTGATGATAGGCACCAGGTACCACTCCAGGGCAGCTTCTGAATGTCGCGCTCCACCAAGGTGGCTGGTTGGCACAAGGGGAGAAAGAAGGAAGGGATTAATTGCCACTAGGGAGGGACAATCCCTCACACCTACCCTGAGCAGTCCTGAGCTCCTTGATGTCCCTAGAGGGGTTCTTTCAAGCCGTCTCATTCCTATTCCTGTCTTTTTCTTAATACAACTCTGATTAGTGCGCAGTGCAGCAGGAATACTAGTCCCACTCTAGGATAAAAGACACAGAGAGGATCGGGAGAATCGGGGACAGGACCAAAGACTCTGACCCCACAGGGTTTACACTACCATCATACAGACTGCAGTAAGAGACTACCAGGAGGGGACCCCCAGCAGCTCTAAGCCACGGGGACCCACAAACCAAAGACAGCTGCAGGGGAAAGAAGCCACCAGGTCACTAAACCGGCACTGCTGGGACTAACGGGACCTGCGGTTGAGACCAGCCAGCCTCGGGTGACCAGTGTTATGATCCGGAACCATGGAAGACCACCACAAATCATTGGCAAAAGGTGACAAGAGCATTGGTAATTAATCTGGCCGCCATCCCCTTACTAAACATCACAACTAGAAGTAGCCGAGGGGTGAACTAACATCCTGTGCACCGCGAACCCAGCCGGAGAACTAACTATCCTAAAGGTAGGAAAGATGAATAACTCTCTGCCTCAGAAAATAGACAATGAGTAAAAAGCTGTGGAGAAGAAGCGCAATAGGGTTTTACCCCAATAACACACGGGGTAGAGACAGGGAGCAGTAATACTCACCAAGTGAAGTTGTGAAAGTCACAACTACTATGCAGGCATGGAAAGTTTTGATCAAGGCAGCAGCAACCCAGACTGCAGATAACAGAGAACAATAGAGGAAAATAGGGTTTTTTTGAGCCGCGCCAATGATCACTTCTCAGGTATTCAGATTAATGGATCTTTATTTTGCACAGGTCTACGCGTTTCTGGGGTCTCAGCTCCCTTCCTCAGGACCATCAGGCATAAGAACACATCAAATCACAAGATTTAATGTGTTCTTATGCCTGATGGTCCTGAGGAAGGGAGCTGAGACTCCAGAAACGCGTAGACCTGTGCAAAATAAAGATCCATTAATCTGAATACCTGAGAAGTGATCATTGGCGCGGCTCAAAAAAACCCTATTTTCCTCTATTGTTCTCTGTTATCAGAAAATAGACAAGAATAGCTAGCCCCCCACATTCAAAGACTGCGGTGATATAGGAAAAACACAATACACAGGTAGATGACAGGATTAGCAAAAGGTGAGGCCCCCGCTGACTAAAATAGGAAAGGACAGGAAAGGGACTGATGGTGGCCAGAGAAAAACCCTGCAAAATACCAACTTCCTGATAGTACAAAAAGGCCCTCAGATCGCACGATCTGAACTCCGTCCTATACCAGGTGCCCTTGTCATACCAATGAACAGAAAACAAGAATCATAACTAATTCAACAAGCCACAAACACATGGACTCAAAGGAGCTATACTCCAAACAGAACTGCAGGGAGTTCCTCAACAATCCACTGAGGGGGAAAATCCCTGCAAGCAAATAAACTGTAAACAACCACAGCAAATGACAAACCCAGATAAGCAAAAGATCCAGACAATAAATAAAGAGCAAGCACTTATCTGGAGTAGATGTGGTGTAGAGCAGGATGAAGCAGGCTGGAGATACAAAGAACAACTGACATCCGGCAACAGCCTGCAATCAAACCAGGATTTAAATAAGCAGAGAGTTAGCAAAGGAAACACCCATTGCACAACACACCTGTTCCAAGTCCAAACCATTCCTGGCCACCAGAGGGAGCCTCCCAGCAGCCAAAACATAACTAACATTCACAACAGACCAGTTTCCAGCTTACTGTGAGTAAAGGAACCAGTTACACTGCAAGCTCTTGTGTGGCCTATCTTCTTTCAACACCCATATGCATCACCTATCCTCTGGGGCCTGACCCTGCTTGCGTAGGGCCTAATGTGTCGCCCTGGACAAGCCAGGGGACACAGGTAACAACACACACACACCCCCCCACCCCCAGCAGTTCACAGCAGACATCCCCAAAGTGACCTGCTTTCTGCCTCGGGCTCAGACTGACACACCAGGTGGGCGGAGTGAGGAGATGGGACGCCAACCCAGGAGTGAGCTGGCCTGAGGCAGGAAACAAGCCCAGTCAAGTCCTAGAAGAGGAAGAGAGAAGGTCTGCAGAGAGGCAGACATAGCCAGGGGCCTAGGTTGGAGCCTAGGGCCTCGTACAGAGAGTCCGGCAGACGCTAGGTGCCGTCTGCAGGGAGCCGGGGAGACAGCTGGTGGAACCGCAGGTAGCCGGGGCTGGGCAGTGGCCCCCCGGTATGGAGTCGGGGAGCCAGCTGGAAGCCGGAGTGCAGGAGAAGGGTGCACGGAAGTGGAAGAGAGGACTTACACCACCAAACTGGGTCAGGGAAGAAACAGCAACCGCAGCCGTCTGTGGGTACCCGTCCATCCAGCCGAGTGTTTTACTAAGAACTGTGTCAACGTCTCAGGCTGAGTGAGTACCACAGTGCCGCAAGGCACAGCGCTGCCCCCGCGTCCCTGCGCCCACCAAGCCCTGCATCACCCACCTCATCACTGGGCCCCGGGATCACCAACCCCTACCCACGGAGGGGCAACACAACAACGGGCTGCTCCACATCATCATTCCCGGGATCCCCCTATCGAGCAGCGGTGGTGCTAACAAATCAACACAACCGTGGGTGGCGTCACGGACAATAGACTCAATCCCCACACCCAAAAACCCCCCTTTCACTCACGGGCGAGGAGCGCCGCTAGAGTCTCCGGGATCCGGCCCCACGCTCGAGACTCCGAGCAGCAGCAGGCCGCAGCAGCTGCGGCAGCCGGACCCGAGCAGCAGTGGGAGAGCGCGGCGTCCCCTCCTCCGCCCGCGACAACTTGGCGTCACGAACAGGATCTTGCCGCTCTGCCGTTGGGTAGAGGTGCGCCTTGTGACCGCCGAAGGTGTCCGGCTGAAAATTTTGTAAAACCGCCATCTTGGGCGCGAAAATTTCCCGCTCGAGCGTCTTCCCCGAGCAGGAAAGGCGCGAAAGTGGAGCCCCGCCCCCTGAAGAAGGAAGTGCTAAAAAGAAGCTAAGGGGGACGGGATGGCGTCTGGCCGCATGTGAACCGCGGCTGTGGAAGCAGGGACGCCAGGACTCTGCCAGCATTTGGTTCCTGGAAGAGGCCGCCGTAGTGATGCACCGACCCGTTACCCCTGTTACCGGTAGCGGAGCCCACAGCGTCTGTGGGGGAGGACCCAGACCTGGGGTCCCCAGGCCTCACCTTTGTCACCGCCCTGCCACCGGCCCCGGCAGTCCGCCCGGCCGCGACGGAGATGACGACGGCTCCGGCAGTCCGCCCGGCCACAACGGCAGCGAAGTACCGGTCTCGTTGACCAATCTGGAGCCGTTCCTGGACTGGGGTCAAGGGGTGCTGCCTGGGTTTTAGGGGCAGCACCAAGGCTAGGTTGTTTGGGTGGGTGACCGAAGGAACCGTTATACTGTTATTATTAAAAGTGTTGGACTGTTACTGCAACGTTAAAGTAATGTGCATCCCGTTTTGGGAGGGTTGAAAATGCTTGTGTTAATGTTTTGATCTTTTGCAGTTTAAAAGAAAAATAAAACCGGTGATGGACGGGCAGCCCGAGGACGGTCTGCATTTTGCTAAGGGGGAATGTGTCGCCCTGGACAAGCCAGGGGACACAGGTAACAACACACACACACCCCCACCCCCAGCAGTTCACAGCAGACATCCCCAAAGTGACCTGCTTTCTGCCTCGGGCTCAGACTGACACACCAGGTGGGCGGAGTGAGGAGATGGGACGCCCACCCAGGAGTGAGCTGGCCTGAGGCAGGAAACAAGCCCAGTCAAGTCCTAGAAGAGGAAGAGAGAAGGTCTGCAGAGAGGCAGACATAGCCAGGGGCCTAGGTTGGAGCCTAGGGCCTCGTACAGAGAGTCCGGCAGACGCTAGGTGCCGTCTGCAGGGAGCCAGGGAGACAGCTGGTGGAACCGCAGGTAGCCGGGGCTGGGCAGTGGCCCCCCGGTACGGAGTCGGGGAGCCAGCTGGAAGCCGGAGTGCAGGAGAAGGGTGCACGGAAGTGGAAGAGAGGACTTACACCACCAAACTGGGTCAGGGAAGAAACAGCAACCGCAGCCGTCTGTGGGTACCCGTCCATCCAGCCGAGTGTTTTACTAAGAACTGTGTCAACGTCTCAGGCTGAGTGAGTACCACAGTGCCGCAAGGCACAGCGCTGCCCCCGCGTCCCTGCGCCCACCAAGCCCTGCATCACCCACCTCATCACTGGGCCCCGGGATCACCAACCCCTACCCACGGAGGGGCAACACAACAACGGGCTGCTCCACATCATCATTCCCGGGATCCCCCTATCGAGCAGCTTTGGTGCTAACAAATCACCACAACCGTGGGTGGCGTCACGGACAATAGACTCAATCCCCACACCCAAAAACCCCCCTTTCACTCACGGGCGAGGAGCGCCGCTAGAGTCCCCGGGATCCGGCCCCACGCTCGAGCCACCGAGCAGCAGCAGGCTGCAGCAGCCGCGGCAGCCGGACCCGAGCAGCAGTGGGAGAGCGCGGCGTCCCCTCCTCCGCCCGCGACACTAACATCCAGGTTGCCACTAACACCAGCCCCAGTAGCAAGAACTGTGCAGTGTCGGACCCATCCACATAGCCGCAAACCGCAAGTGGCATCACGTATAAACTTAATTCAAAAATCCCCTGTAAATATTCTCCTTTTATAGCCGGGGCCAAACGGGGCACTACTGCGATGCTCGCATGAGACTCGGCTCGCGCTGGCATCACAGCAGGAGCCGAATGTCATGCGAGTGTGCCTGCATCTGAGGTCCGACCCTGCGAGCGGACCTCAGCTGCGGGGGGCGGGCCGGCAATGCGGAGGAGGGGAGGGAGGGATTTCACTCCCTCTCTCCTCCGTAGCCGGCTATTGCGATTCTCGCTCTGCACGGTACACCGGTGTACCGCGAGTGCAGTGCGATTTTTCTCTCGCCCCACTCACGTGAATGGGTGCGAGAGAAAAGAGTCTCGGCTTACAATCGCAGCATGCTGCGATTGTTTTCTCAGTCCGATTAGGGCTGAGAAAATAATCGCTCATGTGTGCTGACACACAGGCTAGAATTGGTCCGAGGGGAATGCGATGTTTTATCACACTCAACTCGCACCAATTTTATCGCCGTGTGGCTTAGGCCTAAAAAGCACCCAGGGCATGGAACCGGGCAACGGCCACCAAAGTGACATTCTCCCCAGTTATACACCGCCCGGGACCGAGTACCCCATAACCCTGGGCGACACAGAAACAGCAATCGTACAAAGCACACCAAATTACAGAAAGGAGAAAAGGGAATGGATAAGTGAGGAAAACTAAAAAGGGATTAAAGGTAAGGCTGACACCAAACAAACCTCCAAGTAGCAATCTCCAGAAACGACTCTTTAAACGAATTCTTTGTCCACAGCTCACAATGCCACACCAAGGCCTAAGGCGGGCTTTGCACACTACGACATCGCAGGTGCGATGTCGGTGGGGTCAAATTGAAAATGACGTACTTCCGGTATCGCATGCGACATCGTAGTGTGTAAAGGTTCGATGATACGATTAATGAGTGCAAAAGTGTCATAATCGTATCATCGGCGCAGTGTTGGCGTAATCCATAATTACGCTGACGCGACAGTCTGATGTTGTTCCTCGCTACTGCAGCAACACACATCGCTGTGTGTGAAGTCGCAGGAGTGAGGAACATCTCCTACCGGCGTCACCGCGGCTTCCGAAGGATATGCGGAAGGAAGGAGGTGGGCGGGATGTTTACATCCCGCTCATCTCCGCCCCTCCGCTCCTATTGGCCGCCTGCCGTGTGACGTCTCAGTGACGTCGCACGACCCACCCCCTTAATAAGGAGGCGGGTCGCCGGCCAGAGTGACGTCGCAGGGGGGGTGAGTCCATGTGAAGCTGCCGTAGCGATAATGTTCGCTACGGCAGCTATCACAAGGATATCGCAGCTGCGACGGGGGCGGGGACTATCGCGCTCGGCATTGCAGCATCGGCTTGCGATGTCGCAGCGTGCAAAGTACCCCTTAGTATAGCAAGGTATCACTGGCAAGTCCCTAAGCTGAGAGGAGAGTATTCATACCAGTGGGGAGTGGAAAAATCAGAACAGCTGAGATAAGGCTTTCATCCTGAGTTAGGAGACCAAAAAAACTGTGTAACCATTTCTGCACCGGCCAAGGAGAATTTGCACAGCTAACTTGAAAGCAAAGCAGATTTAATCCGTGTAAGTATGTGTAGCCATGCGCTGCGATCTCCTGACACCTGAAAAAGAGGGGACCACTCTCCATCGCGGTACACCCATGACATGTAGTCAGTAATGTCTTTGTGGGATTAGAAAAGTCCTCGTAGTGTCAGCTTCATAATAAAGCTGTGATGCTTGACACCACAGAGTAGTAATACTAGTCACTGGGTGGTGCTGGATGGAATACTGGACCCTATGTGGCATAGTATGAGGTTAGTCACTAATTGGCGCTGGAATCTCTAGCGTACAGAGTGAGCAGAGAGAGTCAGACAAGCCAGGATCAGAAATCAGGAAGACACGACAACACAGGGAGCAGGCAGAAACAAGGTCAAGGTACATGCCGAGGGTCAGATTACCAGGAGAGTATGTATGGGATACAGGGAGCAGGCAGAGATGAGGTCAGGAGGAGGTCCAAGGTCAGAAGTCAGGAGGTAACGTCAAAGTCAAGGGATGTGGGCAAAGCAGAGTCACTAACAGTCCAGGGTTGAGTAGCCAAGATCAGAACCAGACACAAACAGGAGCTGAAAGCACTTACTGCAGAACGAGGCAATACGACTGGCGTCGTTCCGGGTGAGCATGCTCCCTGATAAAACACAGCAATTACCCGGAATGAGGAGGATGTGAGCAAGTCCCTCCCAGCACCAGTGACGAACCCGGTGCAGACAAGCAACCCATCCACAGGAGTGCAAAACAGCCGAGCATCTCAAGGCAAAAGGCTCTGCACGGAGAAGCATAACAGCATGGTACAGCACACAAGATGCAGCGCAAATCGGAACCATGACAAAAGACTTTGTGGTTTCAGTAAAGTCCTTGTGGTTTCGTTACTATGGTCCTGCTATTTGTTCTTGCCATAGGCTATTAGTAAACCATTTGTGGTGAAAACGTCTTAAATCAATCCTTGGTCCACTACAATCATTGGGTCAGTGACACGTTTTTCTCTTGTATCATGCACTAACTCAAAGCAAAGCTCTGTTTTTTAAGATATGGGACATATGTACCAACCATATAAACACTACACTACCTCAAATTCATCTTCATCTATATAAATACTGAAAACCATCAACAAGCTGCTGTTGATGGATCTGCATTTTTTTTGTATTCTTTTACACTTTTGATCAGAGACTACTAGTGACCAATCATCTGTACATGTACCGTTATCTGGCCATAATCCTGATGACCCAGCTCCTTTCCTACAGAATCAACCCTAGAGGTCGGCCTTTTGTCTTCAGAAGACTTTTTCTATTGTCAGCACTGTGATGATCATTGATTACCTTCCTGCCTGTGACGTGGGATGGAGGATTTAATATGAGGATCTGGCATCAGCAGGCCTGCTTGCTGATGGTTTCCATGTACCAAATATTTTGTCCTACGCAAAACATTATAGTATATTATCACATCACCATTATTTACCTCTTCATAGCCAATTATAGAATAGGCATGATGGTCCACAAGGCCGTTCTCCTGGAGGACATTTTCTTGGGCTTTCTGTTGGGAACAGACAGGGCAGTTACAAATTGGGAAAGTTTTGCTTATGTCTTATGTTGAAAATTTCATCCCAGTGTCTAGTCAAGAAGTGGACATCACCAGCACCAGGCAAACCCATGCACCTGCCAGGGCAGAACCCATTGTACTTTGGTGGGCCTGTGTCCACAATCTGTATGCTGATCATGCTAAAAGTGTAATAGATAGGAAATCAATTTGGCTCCAAAGGCATCAAAGCAAACTGCTTCATCAGGGAGAAGAATTCATGTGAATACTTTACTGACTTTACAAAGATTTACTGAACCCACAAGGTCTTTACTGACCCCACAGCAACTGAATTCTTCCCTCTGATGAAGCAGTCTACTTTGTGAGCACCGCGAAACGTGCGTTAGGGATTCCCCTTAATGGGGATTTTCATATGAGATTCCTGTGGTTCCTGCATTACACAGGTATGTGATCCAAATAATTTGTGTCTGCACTGCTTTTTCTCCATGCAATATTATTATAAGTATTGATTACACTGGCACTTTCGATATATATATCAGGAGGTTTAACAGTGCACTTTTGTATTCAGGGGCTTTTGCTATTGAATCTCATCTCATGTCACTATTATCATCCTCTGTCCTTCTGTTCACTGTTTGTCTGTTTTTATATATGCAGCTTGCATTTTGATTACTCAGATTTAAAAAAGTTTATTAGATTTAAGTGTCAACTCTTGTGGTTCTCCTTAATAATCATATGTGTTTAGAGTTGCTTTGGTCACTTCTAACTAATCCTCATGGATAGATGTAAATTAGCAAGTACAAAAAGGAAGGGAATGTCCAGCTATCATACCACTCAGGAAGGAGACAGGTTCTGTATACAGAGGTGAATGTGCTTTGGTCAGACATGTGCATATGAACCCAAGAAGCAAAGCAAAAGACTTTGTGAAGATGCTGGCGGAAGCTGGTAAGATTGTGTCATTATCCACAGTGAAACGAGTACTGTATCAACATGGGCTGAAAGGCTGCTCTGCCAGGAACAAGCCATTACTCCAAAAGAAACATACAAAAGCCAGATTAATGTTTGTAAATGCACACAGGAACAAATACCTTAATTTTAAAGACATGTCCGATGGTCTGATGAAACTAAAATGTAACTGTTTGGCCATAATGATCATCATTTGAAGCCTAAGAACACCATCCTAACTGTGAAACACGGGGGCGGCAGCATCATGTTGTGGGGTTGTTTTGCTGCAGGAGGGACTGGTGACTTCACAGAATAGATGGCATCATGAGGAAAGACGATTATGTGGAAATACTGTGCAGAAAGGAATAAAATGCATGAAAACATTCTCTCTCTCATTATTCTGGCATTTGGCAATTAGAAATTATTTTGGTTCCTAATTGACCTAAAATGGGAAAAGTTTACTCTGATTTCATGATAGTGAGAAAAACCTGCAGATGTGTCTATATAGAGAGTGGAGGAAAAAACCTGCAGATGTGTCTATAGCCCTCCTCCAGGGGCTGATGTCCACACCAGGGGGTGGGCCAGGCGGTTGGCTCCGCCCACCAAGGAGTTCACAGTCCTGGAGGCGGGAAAACCAAGCAGTTTAGTTTGAGAGTTGAAGGAAGTGAGAGGGAAGTGGTAGAGGAGCAAGTGAAAGGAGTTGAAGTGAAGGAGAAAGTGACAGCAACAGAGCCTGAAGTTGGTCCGGGTGTGTGCCCCGGACTCAGACAGCAAGGTTGGCAGACGGCGGTGACCGTCTGCAGGAGTGGCCTATTGGAGTCTACCGTAAGGACCGTGGACGGGTGGTGGCCCGGCGGTACCGGACCGGTACACAAAGAGAAGCCAGCACCATTGGCAGGGGCCTTTCGGATCCCGGCAAGGCTTGGAGTCGCCGTACAATTTGCCAAATCTGTCAGTGAAGGGGACCTCCGGGTCTCCCAACAGCCAAAGTCCCGATTGAAGGCAACCGTCCAACCATATTGGAGAGACACCGCCACCGCCAAGGCACCAGTTTCTCAGGGCCAGTGCCTGCGGGCAAAAGAGGGGCTCCTCCGGCTCATATCCAAGCTGGGGAGCGGGTTACCGGTGGGAATCCATCGCTACCAACAACCGTATTTGGGTGCAGGGAAGAGACAGTCACCGCTAACTTGCAGGGAACATCAGCACCGCAGCCGTCCGAGGGATCCGTCCAACCAGCCGCTTGTTTACCGTGAACTGTGTCATCATCCTTTGGCTGAGTGAGTACCTCCGTGCCGTGCGGCACAGCGCTGCCCCTGCGTCCCTGCACCTCAACAGGCCCCATAACCCGCCTGTCAACCATCCTAACTCCCCATCATCGGGCCCCGGGACCACCAACCCCCTACCCACGGAGGGCAGGGCCAACATCTAGCTGCTCCATACCACCACTCCCGGGATCCCCATACAGAGCAGCGGTGGTGTCCACACAGTCACCACAGCCGTGGGTGGCGTCACGGACAATAAATCCCCAAAACCAATCCCCTTTTCACTCACGGGCGAGGAGCGCCGCTCGAGTCCCCGGGATCCGGCCCATCGCTCGAGCCACCGAGCAACAGCGGCAGCAGCGGCAGCCGGACCCGAGCAGTGGGAGAGCGCGGCGTCCCCTCCTTCGCCCGCGACAGATGTTTTTCAACTACCCCGTATTTGGTGAGTCTTTTACCTCAGTATTTCTAAACCAAAACGAGGAGTGGAACAATCAGAGGAAAAGTATCATAGAAACATGGCGCTAATTCTGCCTTTATTACCCTCTCCTAGCTTTGGCTTAGGCTACTTTCACACATCTGGCTTGAGCCCTGCGGCTCAATCCGGCTGTGCAAGCTATGCAACGGATGTGGTGAAAACACCGCATCCTTTGCATAAGTTTTTCCCATGCGGCCCGCCCGGTTTTTGCCGCTTGCGGCATGCTACTGAGCATGCGCAGTGGCAAAAACCGCATGCGGCGGCCGGATGCGGTATTTGCCGCATCGCGCCGCATCCGGCCGCCATAGGCATGCATTGAGAGATGCGCCGCATCGGCCGAATGCGGCGCAATGCGGTTTTTTTTGCCGCACGAAAAAACGTGCCAGGCAACGTTCCATCCGGCCGCCGCATCGGCTAAATCTGCCGCATGCGGCAAAAACCGGATGGAACGCAAGGCCATGCGGCACAATGTGGCACTAATTAAAGTCTATGCAGGAAAATCGCAACCGGCAGCAAAAAAAAACGGTTGCGATTTTCCTGCAAAGTGCCGGATTGTGCCGCAGAAGAAAAACCGGAGGTGTGAAAGTACCCTTACAAATACTGAAGTAAAAAACTCAACGTGTGCATGTGGAGGTTAATTGAGTGCACCCTGGCATCACAAACTCTGTTTCTTCTTTCTTTTTGTCACTGCCAAGGCGGCGTGGTAACTACTGCACACCACACAACATGCTCCATAGTATTACACATGGAGAGATAGATTCTGCTCTATTCATCTGAGGTAACTGAAGTAGACAGGCAGCCCTCCTCCATGTATCTGAGGCAACTGAGGTAAATAGAGCCTTCTCCATGTATCTGAGGCAACAATGGTAGATACAGGCCCCTCCATGTATCTGAGGTTACTAAAGTAGATACAGGCCCCTGCATGTATCTGAGGTAACTGAGGTAGATACAGGCCCCTGCATGTATCTGAGGTAACTGAGGTAGATACAGGACCCTGCATGTATCTGAGGTAACTGAGGTAGATACAGGCCTCTGCATGTATCTGAGGTAAATAGAGTCTCCTCCATGTATCTGAGGTACATAAGGTAAATATAGCCTCCTCCATGTATCTGAGGTAAATAGAGCCTCCTCCATGTATCTGAGGTAACTGAGGTAAATAGAGCCTCCATGTATCTGAGGTAACTGAGGTAAATGGAGTCTCCTCCATGTATCTGAGGTACATAAGGTAAATGGAGCCTCCTCCATGTATCTGAGGTAAATAGAGCCTCCTCCATGTATCTGAGGTACATGAGGTAATAGAGCCTCCTCCATGTATCTGAGGTAACTGAGGTAAATAGAGCCTCCTCCATGTATCTGAGGTACATGAGGTAAATAGAGCCTCCTCCATGTATCTGAGGTACATGAGGTAAATAGAGCCTCCTCCATGTATCTGAGGTACATGAGGTAAATAGAGCCTCCTCCATTTATCTGAGGTAATTGAGGTAGATACAGCCTCCTCCATGTATCTGAGGCACAAGACAGAGAAAGAGCGATAAATCTTCCTCCATGTATCTATTCACCTATAGAGAGATGCAGCCTCCTCCATTTTATCGGAAATATGAGAGATAGACTCCTCTACTGTATATAGAGGCGTTATCAGTCATTGTACAGGAGGAGGAATATGTGAGCTGTTACATAAGCCATTGCACAGGAAGAGGTGAGCTGTAAAATCACTTTTTTTGAATGGTGGATCCTGTGTTATCTACTGTATATATGTAGTTGTGTTATCAGTCATTGAATAGGAGGGGGATGAGGTGAGCTGTGATATCACCTATTGTCAGGGCCGGCGTCAGCACCCGGCAAACCCGGTCAAATGCCGGGGCCCTGAGCTGCTGGGAGGGCCCACTCGCAGTGGCAGGAGTGGTGCACCGCTACACAGGCGGGCCTGGTGCCCGCGCTGTCACCGCCCCCCTCCCCCCGCCAAGGATTGTGCTTTCAATTGTATCGTCATTGCAGGTGCCGATACAATTGAGAACAATGATGAGAGACGGAGCGGGGCGCTGCCTCTCGTATCATTCTCCCCGCTGTGACTGTTGGCGCTCTGACAGCTTTGCAGCAGAGTGCGGTGACGTCATCACTGTGCGCCTGCTGAGAGGTCAGAGCGAGCGACAGCAGTGGACACGCCGATGAGACTGGAGCAGCGGGGGAACGAGGAAAAGTGAGTATTAATCACTGTATACTACATGAGGGTGCCTACTGCTATCTGGCTCTGCACTGTTCTGTATACATAGCTGTGCTATATACAAGCTGTATACTACATGAGGGAGGGTGCCTACTGCTATCTGGCTCTGCACTGTGCTGTATACAGGCTATCTACTATATGAGGGTACCTACTGCTGTCTGGCTCTGCACTGTGCTATATACAGGCTGTGCTATATACAAGCTGTATACTACATGAGGGTGCCTACTGCTATCTAGCACTGCACTGTGCTATATACACTGTGCTATATACAGGCTGTCCTATATACAGGCTGTATACTACATGACAGTGCCTAATGCTATCTGGGTCTGCATTGTGCTATATTTGGGCTGTATACTACATGAAGGTGCCTAATGCTATATGTGTCTGCATTGTGCTATATAGGGGCTGTATAGTACATGAGGATGCCTAATGCTATCTGGGTCTGCATTGTGCTATATGCGGGCTGTAGACTACATGAAGGTGCCTAATGCTATATGGGTCTGCATTGTGCTATATGCGGGCTGTAGACTACATGAAGGTGCCTAATGCTATATGGGTCTGCATTGTGCTATATGCGGGCTGTAGACTACATGAAGGTGCCTAATGCTATATGGGTCTGCATTGTGCTATATGGGGGCTGCTTAATGTTATTTGGGGGCTGCATAGTGCCATATGGGGGCTGCATAGTGCATATGGGGGCTACATAATACTATATGGAGGAGTATGGGGGCTTCATAACACTATATGGAGGAATATGGGGGCTGCTTACTACTTTACCCCCAGAGTTGTAAGTCCCCTCCACCCAGGTGCTGTATACCCCCTCAGAGCTGTATGTCCCCCCCACCCCAGAGCTGTATACTCCCAGAGCTGTATGTCCCCCCCACCCCAGAGCTGTATACCCCTAGAGCTGCATGTCACCCCCCACCTCAGAGATGTTTGTCCCCCCACCTCAGAGTCACTGCCCTCCACTAGAGCTGTATGCCCCCCCCATTGCTGTGTACCCCTTTCCTCTGTAATATGTATTCCCTCCAGTAATGTGTTTGTCCCCAGCCTCTCTTGTGATGTATATACAGCAGTGTTAGTGTGCTCTATGTGCGGCCATGTCTGTTAGACAACCGGGGAGGTGAATGAGGCTGTTGCCAGCTTCCCTATATTAGAAATATATATACAGTATAAATATATAAAAATAATGTGTGTGTGCATGTATGATGTGTATCTATGTATGTCAGTGTATATGACTGTGTATAGATTTGTCTATTTATATGTCTTTTTGTGAATTTCTCTTTAAATAAGTATGTGTACGTATGCCTGTATGTGTATGTATCTGTGCATGTCGGGGTCATGCGCACGTTGCCGAATTTCATGCATTTACGCTGCGTATTGCACTGCAGCCTGTGTCCTGCGTCCCCTGCACAACCTATGAAGATCGCATGAAAGAGCGCATGAAATCGGCTTTTTTTCTGCAGAAACACGGCATCCATTATGCAGTATTTCTGCAGCGATTTGAAGCGCACATGTGCTGTCAAATCCCTGCAGAAATTTCTTCAGGGACACGATGCAACGTGTGCACACGTTGCATCATGTGTGGATGGGGCCCACTGAGACTCTTTCGCCCAGGGCCCACAAAAACCTGGAGCCGGCCCTACCTATTGTGAATGGTGGATCCTGTGTTATCTACTGTATATAGAGGTGTTATCAGTCATTGTCAGGGCCGTATTTGCCATTAGGCACTTGAGGGCACGTGCCTGGGGCGGCGCCTTCCAGGGGGGCGGCGCCCAAACCAAAATTTAAAAAAAAAAAAAAAATTTTTAAATCTTCCTCCCTCCTCCAAACTCTTTATTAAATCCGGCGCCTTTTTGGAGGAGGGAGGGGGCGCCGCAGTAATTTATAGTCGCATCTATAACACGCGACTATAAATGAAACTGTGAGCGTGCCGGCACTTCCGGGGTCAGAGGAGCTGTAATCAGCTCCCCGCCCCGACGTGCTGCCGTGCGCTCACTGTGCAGAGGTCACAGCAGCGTGAGGCAGCGCCGCGCAGAGGAGGACGGGACATGGAGCCGCCGTCGAGGAAGATGAGATGATAATCCTGCCACCACCACCACCACCGCGGAGAACGGGAGGTGCAGCCGCCGGAGATGCCGCCTGGAGCAGGTAAGCGCTTTACAGCCGAAGACAGCGCTGAACAAGCAACCCCGGGGGGGGAGGGGGGATGCCGGAGGATGTGGGGGCGCAACATGGAGGATGGGGGGATGGAACATGATATGGGGGCGCAACATGGAGGATGGGGGGATGGAACATGATATAGGGGCGCAACATGGAGGATGGGGGGATGGAACATGATATGGGGGCGCAACATGGAGGATGGGGGGGATGGAACATGGAGGATGGGGGGATGGAACATGATATGGGGACGCAACATGGAGGATGGGGGTATGGAACATGATATGGGGGCGCAACATGGAGGATGGGGGGGGATGCAGCATGATGTGGGGGTGCAACATGGAGGATGGGGGGGATGCAGCATGATGTGGGGGTGCAACATGGAGGCTGGGGGGGTGCCGCATGATGTGGGGGCGCAACATGGAGGATGGGGGGATGGAACATGATATGGGGGCGCAACATGGAGGATGGGGGGATGGAACATGATGTGGGGGCGCAACATGGAGGATGGGGGGATGCAGCATGATGTGGGGGCGCAACATGGAGGATGGGGGGGATGAAGCATGATGTGGGGGCGCAACATGGAGGATGGGGGGGATGGAACATGATATGGGGGCCCAACATGGAGGATGGGGGGAATGGAACATGATATGGGGGCGCAACATGGAGGATGGGGGGATGGAACATGATATGGGGGCGCAACATGGAGGATGGGGGGATGGAACATGATATGGGGGCGCAACATGGAGGATGGGGTGGATGCAGCATGATGTGGGGGTGCAACATGGAGGATGGGGGGGATGCAGCATGATGTGGGGGTGCAACATGGAGGATGGGGGGGATGCAGCATGATGTGGGGGCGCAACATGGAGGCTGGGGGGGATGCCGCATGATGTGGGGGCGCAACATGGAGGATGTGGGGGCGCAACATGGAGGATGTGGGGGATGGAACATGATATGGGGGCGCAACATGGAGGATGGTGGGATGGAACATGATATGGGGGCGCAACATGGAGGATGGGGGGATGGAACATGATATGGCGGCGCAATATGGAGGATGGGGGGATGGAATATGATATGGGGGCGCAACATGGAGGATGGGGGGAATGCAGCATGATGTGGGGGCGCAACATGGAGGATGGGGGGGATGCAGCATGATGTGGGGGTGCAACATGGAGGATGGGGGGGGGATGCAGCATGATGTGGGGGCGCAACATGGAGGCTGGGGGGGGATGCCGCATGATGTGGGGGCGCAACATGGAGGATGTGGGGGCGCAACATGGAGGATGTGGGGGATGGAACATGATATGGGGGCGCAACATGGAGGATGGGGGGATGGAACATGATATGGGGGCGCAACATGGAGGATGGGGGGATGGAACATGATTTGGGGGCGCAACATGGAGGATGGGGGGATGGAACATGATATGGGGGCGCAACCTGGAGGATGGGGGGGATGCAGCATGATGTGGGGGCGCAACATGGAGGCTGGGGGGGATGCCGCATGATGTGGGGGCGCAACATGGAGGATGTGGGGGCGCAACATGGAGGATGTGGGGGATGGAGCATGATATGGGGGCGCAACATGAAGGATGGGGGGATGGAACATGATGTGGGGGCGCAACATGGAGGATGGGGGGGATGCAACATGATGTGGGGGCGCAACATGGAGGATGGGGGGAATGAAGCATGATGTGGGGGCGCAACATGGAGGATGGGGGGGATGAAGCATGATGTGGGGGCGCAACATGGAGGATGGGGGGATGAAGCATGATGTGGGGGCGCAACATGGAGGATGGGGGGATGAAGCATGATGTGGGGGCGCAACATGGAGGATGTGGGGGCGCAGCATGGGGGATGGAGCAGAATGGGAAAATGGGGGGGGGAGGGAAAATGAGGGAGGGTGGTGGACAGTATAGCGAATGGGAGTTATAGTATGGAGAATGAGAGGCATGGTATGGAGAATGGGGTAGCACGGGGGGAGGCATGGTATGCAGAATGGGAAAGCATGGGGGGTACTCTGTATGGAAGGGGAACCATGGTGGGCTTGGTATGGAGGGGGCTTGATATAGAGAAGGGGCAGCATGGGGAGCGCTCAGTTAGGAGCCTGGAAGGGCTGCGTATACAGAATGCGAAGCATAAGGCTCATTATAGAGGGGGGACATCATGAGGGGGGCAGTGAAGTGGGGGCTGCATGGAGAGGTGGGGACAGTGGAGGTCATAGTTCATAAGTGAGGAAGGTCTGGAGGGTGTAATTCAGTGGGGAGGACAGTGGGGGTTTTCATGTGAGGGGGCAGTGTAGTGGAAATGTTATAGGAGAGAATGTGGAGGCTGTATACTATAAGTGACGCGGTGTGGGGTCATTTTTTGTGCAGTGAGCTCAGTGATGGGCAATTACTTATTCTTGGGCACAGCCTTGGGCTTACTTAGGGTGGTTACTCTTTAGTGAGAATTATGAGTCTGTCACCAGGTTTTTGCCACCTAATTTGAGAGCAGCATAATGTAGGGGCAGAGATCCTGATTCCAGTGTTGTCACTTACTGGGCTGCTTAGTGTAGTTTTGATAACATCACTGTTTAATCAGCAGTAGTTATCATTACAGGACTACTTGGTGTGCTGCAGGTAGTCCAGCATATTCATGAGCTCTGTATAACTGCGAGATCTGCAGCAGAGAAAACGACAGCAAACAGCTCAGTAAGTGACACATTGCTGGAATCAGTGGCTCTGTCTCTACATTATGCTGCTCTCAGATGGGGGAGCAAAACCTGGTGACAGATTCCCTATACGGGCACCATTGCAGTATGTGCTGCAGCAGACCAAATAAGAGGGAAGTCTTGGGAGACGCAGGACAATGTGTTGCTAAGAGCGATGACATTTTACTTTTACTCCCAAAATGCCAATTAATCTGCAGACACATTTATACAGGGGACGTCGCTCTGGCATGTACAGTTTTAACTTAATATTTTATTATATATATGCAGACTGTTCTGTCCCCCCTGGTGCGGCCGATGTCTTGGTGCAGATGTGCACCGTCCTATTTGCATATTAAAGACAGTCCCTCGCCCTTAGGTGAGTCAGTGCTGTCTAAAATCACTTAGCATTTCTGCACGTGTCCTGACACTGGAGGAGCAGAGTAGCACTCCAAGTGTCAGTGTGGGTGCGCCTGCAATGTGACTGCAGTGTCCGCGTGGGTGTGCCTGCAATGTGACTGCAGTGTCCGCGTGGGTGCGCCTGCAGTGTGACTGCAGTGTCCGCGTGGGTGCGCCTGCAGTGTGACTGCAGTGACCGCGTGGGTGCGCCTGCAGTGTGACTGCAGTGTCCGCGTGGGTGCGCCTGAAATGTGACTGCAGTGTCCGCGTGGGTGCGCCTGCAATGTGACTGCAGTGTCCGCGTAGGTGCGCCTGCAGTGTGACTGCAGTGTCCGAATGCAATGTGACTGCAGTGTCCGCGTGGGTGCGCATGCAATGTGACTGCAGTATCCGCATGCAATGTGACTGCAGTGTCCGCGTGTGTGCGCATGCAATGTGACTGCAGTGTCCGCGTGTGTGCGCATGCAATGTGACTGCAGTGTCCGAGTGGGTGCGCATGCAATGTGACTGCAGTGTCCGCGTGGGTGCGCATGCAATGTGACTGCAGTGTCCGCGTGTGTGCGCATGCAATGTGACTGCAGTGTCCGCATGCAGTGTGACTGCAGTGTCCGCGTGTGTGCGCATGCAATGTGACTGCAGTGTCCGCGTGTGTGCGCATGCAATGTGACTGCAGTGTCCGAGTGGGTGCGCATGCAATGTGACTGCAGTGTCCGCGTGGGTGCGCATGCAATGTGACTGCAGTGTCCGCGTGTGTGCGCATGCAATGTGACTGCAGTGTCCGCGTGTGTGCGCCTGCAATGTGATGCAGGTACGTTCTGACACCTGGTTGCTGCCTGTATTTGACTGCCGATTCAATGAGGAAGGTTGCTGAAGTGAGCAGACAGCACATCACAGCGCAGTGTCCCCCTCCTCACTGTGCTCCTCCTGTGTTGTGTGCACACCCGCACTGACGCTTGGAGTGTGCCGCTGTGCTCCTCCTGTGTTGTGTGCACACCCGCACTGACGCTTGGAGTGTGCCGCTGTGCTCCTCCTGTGTTGGATGCACACATGCATTGACGCTTGGCGTGTGCCGCTGTGCTCCTCCTGTGTTGTGTGCACACATGCACTGACGCTTGGCGTGTGCCGCTGTGCTCCTCCTGTGTTGTGTGCACACCCGCACTGACGCTTGGCGTGTGCTGCTGTGCTTCTCCTGTGTTGTGTGCACACTCGCACTGACGCTTGGAGTGTGCCGCAGTGTTGGGTGCGGTGCAGTCAGGAGATCTGGTGTTACGGTGCTCACTCTCACCAATGGATCACTATTAATCAAGACAAAGGCCTGGCTAGTATTTTCCTATATTAGGTGGTAATGGTGCACCCAGGCTTAGGCCGCGCAGAAATGTCCTCATTTTCATAGCAAATGTGGCTTTTTCAGTGAACATTAAAGGGAACCTGTTACACCCTTTTTCAATTCTAAACTGCCCCCCCTCTTGTTAGTGACGCAATGTAAGTGATGCACATTTTCTGACTAACAAGACAATGGAGCAGTTTAATATTAAAGGTTGTGACCAGTTCCTTTTAAGCTGAACTATATGGGTGGGATTATTTCTCCACAGATCATGTCCCCCATATAAATATTTCTGCGGTCTAGGTGTCATTTTAGGGTGACAGATTCCCTTTCAGTCAGCTTAAAAATCATCTCACCTGACGAATGAAAGTTTTTTGCTCGTGCATCGGGTGATGGACACTGTTTAGATAAATCAGTTTCCCATCTTTGGCTGCAGTGTGAATGCTGCTTTAAAGGGGTTTTCTCACATTGGGAACTTACCCCCTATCCTTGGGATGGGGAATAACTTTCCAATCGCTGGGGGTCCGACTACCGTGGCCCCGAGTGTTTCCCAGAACATGCAGACAGAATGGATTCCGGGAGTAAAATTTCATAGTCCTGTCTCCTGAGCTGTGCACTTAAGAGGTCTTTTGAGCAATTGGTGGGGGTCTCAAGTTCCACCCCATGATGCCCCTTCTCCCTACTGAGCCCACCTCTGCCCTACTAATCTCCTCAGAATTAATGGACCTAAACCTATAAGATCTCGTCCAAAAGTTAAGTCTACTGCCTGGGACTAATCAGTATTGTGGTTCTTATATGGTCCACAGTCTAATGATGGCTGGTAACAACTACCAGCATCTCCTTACCATTGTTAAGGACATACTGAGAGTTGTACGTTAATGCAATACATAGATGTATATGGGTCTAACCTGACACTGCACTTGATTGCTGTGTGAAGTTGGCAATTTATTCATGTACTGATGGTGGTTTTGGCGATGTATTGTCTTCAGGGTGGGTTTGGTGATGTATTATTGTATTTAGGGTGGTTTTGGTGATATTACTGTATTGACAGTAGTTCTGTTGATGTATTACTGTACTAACTGTGGTTTTGCTTACGTATTCTTGTATTTAGTGTGGTTTTAGTTATGTATTACTGTACTGATGGTGGTTCTGGTGATAGTCATGTGGCTGTTGTAATCTTTACCTTATCAGTCTTGATCCTAAAACATAGGGTCAGCGTGCTGGACTAAAAATACAGCTATCTGGATGTCTGTCAGCCGAATAAGTAATAGACTAAAGCCCCCATACACTATAGTCTGATTTTTAGGCCGGCAGCTATCTTGCTCGGCTCTCCCATATACAGGAGCACTCATTCTGCCAATTGTTTCTGTGTTCTTTATTAGAGCCGCTGCTGGACATCTCCGACAGCAGCTTATCATTTAGAGGATAATAGGATCTACACTCCGTAATTGAACATGCTGGATCCTTATTCCCCTGACAATCAGAATTGAGAGCCCCTGTTCACATTGGGCTATCAGCAGAACCTGTCGATATTGGCGGGTTTAGACAACTTTAGGTTAATGTGTATGGAGGTCTTAACTACTATCTGAAGGCTCTGGGCTCTATCAGGGAATGTGCACACGTCTTGTAGATGTCTGTGAACCCCCGGAATTATTCAGACAGAAAACACTTCAGGACAGTCATCATTTTATCCTGAAGCAAATATTTTTTTTTTTTTGCTGTTGCTTCTTGGTTGTTTTTTCCAATATCTTTTAGCTACTGGATTTTACTTATTTTTTAAATGAACTAGTAAGCGGCATCCAAGCAGAAGCCGCCATATAATGGACCGGTCACTGTCAGCCGCTTCATGTCTGAGGAAACCTGACGCGCTTAAAAAACTCCAAAGACTGAACATATGGACAGCAAGTCATTTTACACTGCAGTGTATGAGTTCATTTCTTTAATATTTAGAGTTTGGGTTTTTTGGGCGGGTTACAGGGCGGATCTGTCTGAAAAAAAAAAAAAAAGCTGTGTGCACATACCCGTAATCTGACTGATCAGAAGGGGGCGCCACCACTGACAGTGCCTAGGGCAGCAAAAACCCCAAATACGGCCCTGGTCATTGTACAGGATGAGGAACTTGTGAGCTGTGTCAGTCAGTCATTGTATAGGAAGAGGTGAGCTGTGATATTGACTCGCCCACCCCAGGGCTATGGGACACCCGGTGCCGGGCCGGACTAGTCCGGGGGTAGTCAGTGGTGGCGGGGCCCGACTCCGTGGCCCTGGTGGGTGTCAGCTAAAATATGGCTTTTGACTTGGGAGCAATTGAAGTATTTGGTTCGTGACGCCACCTGTGGTTTGCGGCTATTAAGCCGCCGTTGCTGTGGGAGGCCTCCGGGGTGATGATACGGCAGCAAAGGTAGTACTGCTCCCCACAGGTGGAGCGGTGCCCCGGGGACACTGTTAGTGCTCGTGAAAGTCTATGGTGTTGTGTGGATAACACGGTGCAGGGCCGACAGGCAATGAAAGAACCAGGCACAAACAACAGTCTCTTTACCTTCTCCTCTTTTACTTTAAGAACAGTCCAGTCCTGGGAGACCGTCACAGGTGGTGAAGGGGATCCGGTCGGCCTGGAAGTACTTGGGGTGATCTTTCTGGCCAGCTGAGTATGAGGCCTACTCCTGTTCTTTTCTTTACTACGATAGGACCCTGCTCTCTGGATCTAGCAATGGCCCTCTTGCTGCTGGGACCAGTGGTACGTCCCTTTCCCTCTGTAGCAGGCTGCGCAGGCCCTCTCTGGTGCTTCTCTGCTGGAGTCCACACCGGGCCCTGATGCTGCAGCTGTACCTTCGGGCTGTTTATGGGCCAGGTGCTTGCAGCTCTCCTGCCCTTCGGATTCGGCTACCAGGGAGTATTTTAAGCCCTGGTGGCCACAGACTCCGATGTCCGAGTCTCTTCTCTGCCTCTCTGCTACTCCTGTTTCCCTGGGCCAAGCTGCTCCAGCTCTAGGCCCCAGTTCCACAGGACAGCACACTCTGCGTCTGCTCGCTATCACTTCTCTCTACAGACTGCCTGCTACTTCCTCCCTCAGATCAGACTTGAGGAATGCTCAATGGAATTCCAGGTTCAGAGCTCCCCCTGCTGGCCGGAGGGAGAACTGCGTTGGATGTTAAACTTGCTGGCCAATGGACCTCCCAATTACCTCCAGGCTCAGCATTAACCCTTTGGAAGGGCAATGCTGTTGTGGCGACCAGATCCTGGGGCGCCACACTATCATCTGTCCTGAATGGTAGATCCTGTGTTATCTACTGTATATAGATATAGTATCAGTCATTGTTCAATAGGAGGAGGTGAGCTATGACAATTATAATGCATGGTGGATCCAGTGTTATCAGTCATTGTACAGGAGGAAGAGGAGGTGAGCTGTGACATAATATATTGTGAATGGTGGATCATGTGTTATTAGTCATTGAACAGGAGGAGGAGATGAGCTGTGACATCAATTATAATGAATAGTGGATCCTGTGTTACCTCTAAATATAATCCTGTTTGTGATGATAATGAAACTTGTGAAAAGTCTTCTGTATATAACAGAGAGTGTGTAAATAACAGACAATAAAAAATGTCTTCTATACAGAGCACATTGTATATGTGCATCTATATAAGATATTCGGAAGGGATTCGGACGAAAATAACATAATAGCAATTTGAGGCAATTATTTATATAGTGTGTATTCTTTTTCAAATATTTATTGTATTTCATCAATGCAAGTAAAATAAAAAATAAAGCAATAATATAAATAGTCATGATTTATATCTATTATTCTTCAGCAGATCGGTGTGTCCCATTGGACTACAGACAGCAGCCTAACACTTTGTAGCCTGATTATATAAGTCTACGTTCCCACCATGAGCTTTCGGTAAGTGTTTGATGTTGCAGATTTTCTGCACCTATTATGTGAATTAGGTTACTTGCGTTTATTCATTACGTATTTGAGTGCGTATTTTTCATGTGTTTTTGATGCTGCAGGTTTTTGTTTCTTGTTGGCTGGTCATGTTTTAAATGAAACTGCTTTATATTTGATTCTTCCTGGTATTTGTCTCTGACAAAACTTTGATATAGTCATATGTGGATTGCATACATAACCAGGGCCGGCGTCAGCACGCGGCACACCCGGGCAAATGCCGGGGCCCTGGAGGGCTGGGGGGGCCCACTCGGCCTCATCAGTTCTGCTGCCCCTGGGCCGAGTTCCGGGGACCGCAGTCCTTGGCAAAAGACTGTGGCGGCCGCCCCTTTAAGGCGCGCAGACCACAGCGTTCGCTGCGTCCTCCTGGATTGAGCTTCATCTGTGGGCGGAGCTAGCACAGCGTCCTGCTCGGTCCCACAGATGAAGGAGGCGCAGTGCCAGCCAGCGACCCCCCAGCACAGCGCTCCCCTCCGGCGCTATGTGGGCCCTCTTTCCACTGTGACCTGAGCGGTATGTGGGACACCCCTCCCTCGATTTGTATGTGCCCTCCCCGCCCCCCGATTTATGGGCCACTGTGAACTGTATGGGCTTCTCCCCTGCGCGACGTATGCCCTGCCTACCCCTCCCCGAAGTCGTATGTGCTGGCCCCCGGAACTGTCTGTGTGGGCCCCGCAGAGCCGCGCGTGTGGGCCCTGCAGAGCAAGGTGTGTGTCTGTCTGTATGTATGTATATATGCAGCAGAGCAGTATGTGTGTGTCTGTTTGTATGTATATATGCAGCAGAGCAGTATGTGGGTGTCTGTATGTATGTATGTATGCAGCAGAGCAGTATGTGGGTGTCTGTATGTATGTATGTATATATGCAGCAGAGCAGTATGTGGGTGTCTGTCCGTATGTATGCATGCAGCAGAGCAGTGTGTGGGTGTCTGTCTGTATGTATCTATGCAGCAGAGTAGTATGAGGGTGTCTGTCTGTATGTATGTATGCAGCAGAGTAGTGTGTGTCTCTGTATGTATGCAGCAGAGCTGTGTGTGTCTGTATGCATGTATGATGTGTATCTATGTATGTCATTGTATATGACTGTATAGATTTATCTTTTTATATGTATTTTTGTGAGTTTGTCTTTAAATATGTATATGTACGTATCTGTGTATGTGTGTGTGTCTCCGTGTGGATGGGGCCCACTGGGACTCTTCCGCCCGGGGCCCACAAAAACCTGGAGCCGGCCCTGTGCATAACACGTGCGTTTTTTTACCTGCGGATTTTCCACCCATGAGTCAAGTCAATGGGAAAAATCTTCACACAGAACAAAGTAAGAGTGTAAATTTATTACAGCACAAAAGTATAGCTGGTTCTTTTTGTGAGGTAAAGCATTTCCCTGCCTGTTTTTTAAAAATGTTTTACCTCAAAGAAAGAATACCTTACAATCCTGCACTGTAATGTCTGTATGTCACATGTGTGTAACGCGACTGGCTAGGACCTTTGAGATATCTGGGGTAAAAAGGTCAGTGATTGGCGTAAGTGGAGTGGATTTTCTTTTGGTGCTGTAGGGGTTAAGTACTCCTTTTTGACCCTGCTAAGATTCATTTTGCTCTAATCTCAGCTACTACTCCTTATTGCAACTTCCTTCTGGTATTTACACTCACTCCTGGCCCTCTCATGTGCCAGTTATAGTTCTTCTCTGCTGACCTCCCTGGAGAAGTTGCTTCTGTCACAACCGTGGAATTGCTTTGTTGTTTCATACCCCTGTGTTGCCGTATTATAGTAGTAACACCAGTGTCTTGCTGCCTATCTAATTAGCCAGGGGTAGCATAGGAACAGTTAGGGATTGGGTACGTGATTGTGCACGGGGTGAAGGACCCGTCAAGGGATGTGAGTGAGCGTAGGGTTCAGGCACAAGTGAACATCAGGGGGTCACCCCGTCCCCATCTCACTATCATTAGGGCCTCCCATTACCTTGTCCCTGGTCTTTCCCATTTTCTTTGGAGCCGCACTGCAGGCATCTCGTCACTCTGCCGTGATAATACTTTTTTACTTCCTCCCCTGGCCTGGAGATGTGGTATGATCAGACCATGCATGTCCTGTATGGTCAGACCCGGCCATTACACAGGAGATAGCAGGGACACATTTTTATGATTATCTCAGCACAGGATTTTTTTTTTTTTTTTTTAAAACACATCCAATTGTGGAAATTATTATTATTCCAAAATCTATTGATTAAAATCATCTTTGTTCATGAGAAAACTCTTTTTAATGCCCAAGGTCACCTCTGCCACATAAGTTGACTAGTGGTAGGTGCCACCAGGGTTGGAATGGGCCACCAGGGGATCCCCCATTAGGCCCTGGGTCCTTAGCCGTCCCCCCGTGCTTCACATAGGGCCCCAGGCTGGTAACCATGGGATGGGCTAGGGTAGGGAGTCTCAGGAAGCTCCACCAGTGGCAGTGCCGGGGCACCGGGCGGCTCCACCAGCAGCAGTGCAGGGGCCCTGGGCAGCTCCACCAGTGGCAGTGCCGGAGCCCCGGGCGGGTTCACCAGCGGCAGTGCCGGGGCCCTGGGATGCTCCACCGGTGGCTCTGCCAGGGCCCCAGGATGCTCCACCAGCAGCTGTTCCGAGGCCACGGGGTCGCTTGTTTCTGTGTCGGCTGGGGCTGCACTGAGCCTGCAATTGTTCATGTGCCGCCGCGGCCATGTCACAGTTAATAGACAGGGCCGCGTCTGCTAAATGTGACGTCAGGTAGCGCACCTAGCACTGCTGCTTCCCGCCAGAGAGGATCATCAATGGAACCTGGGGGCTAGACAGGAGACCAGCCAGGGGAAGGTAAGAACTCTTCTAATATGTGTGTGTATGTATATCTATATGTCTGTTTATATTACTTTTTTGTATAATCTGTGTAAGTGTGTGTGTGTGTGTGTGTGTGTGTGAGTGTGTATACGTATGTCTGTACATTAGTGCATGTGCCTGACTGCAGTCTTGTGCATGCGTGTGCCTGTGTGTCTATGTATTTGTGCTTGTCTGTGCGTGCGTCTGACTGCATTCTGTGTGCATGCTTGTGCCTGTGTATCTGTGTTTGTGTTCATTCTTGTGCATGTGTTTGCCTGTCTGCATGTCTACATATATGTGCCTGTGTGCGTGCATGTGCCTGGCTGCATTTTTCTGCATGTCTGTATGTATGTATGTGCCTGTCTGCGTTGTTATATATGTGTGCATGTCTGCGTTCATGTGCGTGTCTGTGTAAGCATGTGCATGTGTCTGTCTACGTGTACTTGTCTGCATGTGTACGTTTTTCTTTGTGTGTGCATGTCTGTGTCTGCCTATGTGTACATGTGCCTGTCTGTGTGTGTGTCAGCAAGTTTGTGTGTACGTATGTAACTGTGCATGTGCAAATTTATGTGTCTACATATGTGTGCTTGGCTTCATGTCTGTGTGCATGTCTTCATGTTCATGCCTGTGTGTTTTACGTATGTATGAGTATGTTTTTGTCTGCATGACTTCAACTAGAGACGTCACTGGTAAGTCAGTGTATTATATGTACACACACACACACACACACACACACACTATACACTATATACAGAGCTCCTGTGTATAATGCCACTGGTGATCACTCTATTACCTGTAAACTATACACTTATACACTATATACAGAGCTCCTGTGTATAGTGTCACTGGTGATTACTGTATTACCTGTACACTATACACTTATAAACTATATACAGAGCTCCTGTGTATAATGTCACCAGTAATCACTGTTTTACCTGTACACTGACGCTATATACAGAGCTCCTGTGTATAATGGCACTGGTGATTACTGTATTACCTGTACACTATACACTTATATACTATATACAGAGCTCCTGTGTATAATGTCCCAGTAATCACTGTTTTACCTGTACACTGACACTATATACAGAGCTCCTGTGTATAATGGCACTGATTGTAATAATAGTGTTATTAGTATTGTGGTTTTTATTCATGATCATTATTGTAGTATTCGGTTACTATGTGGTCTGGTCATGGGGTGTTGGTATTTGACCTTTGTATGTGGTTGTATTTGGTCACTATGTGGTGGTAATATGTTTGTCTGGTCACGGTGTGGCGGTATTTCTCCCTTGTATGTGGTATTATTGGTCTTGGTATAGTGGATTGTGTTGTGTATGGAGGTCACTTTTTCACTCTGAGATCAATACGGGGAAGATTCTTTATTTCCAATAGAGATTAAATACTTGAACGTTTAACCCCTCCGTGTCCTGTGATTATTACACTATAGCAAATATGCACTTCCAGAAGTTCGCTGAAAGCAAGTAATCTCCTTTTCTAAGGCCATGTGCACACATTGAGTATTTGGTCAGAATTTTACTGCAGTATTTGTAGCCAAAACTATGAGTGGAACAATCAAAGGAAAAGTATAATAGAAACACGGGCAGCACTTCTGCAGTTTTTCGCCCACTCTTGGATTTGGCTACAAATACTGATGTAACATGCTGACCAAATACTGAAAGTGTGAATGAGGCCTAAGCATAAGTGATAACTTATTCATCAGTGGGAGTCCGATTGCTGGGACTCGCACTGATCAGCAAAATATGTAATATATGTGCAGGAGCCGCCTGGGTTTTACAGTCAATGATCCACTATAATAGGGATAACGGTAGGGTGGGCCCCTGGAGTCAATGCCCTGATGGGCCGCAGACACCCCAGTCTGACTCTGGGTGTGACCCTTGTTTCAGATTTTGCATTGTGGTGCAGAAGCTTCACGTTCATCTCTAATTGTCTCGTAATTAGGTTTTCTGCTTACCTTCTTGAAGTTGCTTAGGATGAGCCTCTGTAAAATACAGATTTATATCATTAGCAGGGTTGAACTAAGATCTAAACCTATCAAATTAAACGAAAAAAAGATGTAAGGAAAATAAAAAAAAATAAGTCAAGGGGTTCTCTGCTTAGGAAACTTCTATTTGTTTAGAAGGGTCTCCCTTAAATTAAGTTGATCATACATTGGGGAAAAAAAGTATTTAGTCAGCCACCAATTGTGTAAGTTCTCCCATTTAAAAAGATGATGTCGGCCTGTAATTGACATCATAGATGACCACAACTGAGAGACAAAAAGAGAACACAAATCCAGAAAATCGCTGCGTCTGATTTTGCAATATTTTCTTTGCAAATTATGATGGAAAATAAGTATTTAGTCACCTAAAAACATGCAACATTTCTGTCTCTCACAGACCTGTAACTTCTTCTATAAGAGGCTCCTCTGTCCTCCACTCATTACCTGTAGTAATGGCACCTGTTTGAACTTGTTATCAATATAAAAGACACATGTCCACAGCCTCAAACAGTCACTCCAAACTCCACTATGGTGAAGACCAAAGCTGTTGAAGGACAACAGAAACAAAACTGTAGCCCTGCACCAGGCTGGGAATACTGAATATGCAATAGGCAAGCAGCTTGGTGTGACGCAATCAATTGTGGGAGCAATAATAAGAAAATGGAAGACATTCAAGACCACTGATAATCTCCCTCGATCTGGGGCTCCGCACATGATCTCACCCAGTGGGGTCAAAATTATCACAAGAACGCTGAGCAAAAATCCCAGAACCACACAGGGGAACCAAGTGAATGACCTGCATTGAGCTGGGACCATCGTAACAAAGGCTACCATCAGTAACACACTACGCCGCCAGGGACTCAGATGCTGCAGTGCCAGACGTATTCCCTGCTTAAGCAAGTATATGTCCGGGCCCATCTGAAGTTTGCTAGAGAGCATTTGGATTATCCAGAAGATTATTGGAAGAATGTCATGTGGTCTGATGAAACCAAAGTAGAACTGTTTGGTAGAAACACAACTCGTCGTGTATGGAGTAGACAGAATGCTGAGTTGCATCCAAAGAACACCATACCTACTGTGAAGCATGGGAGTGGCAACATCATGCTTTGGGGCTCTTTCTCTGCAAAGGGACCAGGACGACTGATCCATGTACATGAGAGAATGAATGGGGGCCATGTATTGTGAGATTTTGAGTGTAAACCTCCTTCCATCAGTAATGGCATTGAAGATGAAACGTGGCTGGGTCTTTCAGCATGATGATGATCCCAAGCACACAGGGCAACAAAGGAGTGGTTTCGTAAGAAGCATATGAAGGTCCTGGACTGGCCTAGCCAGTCTCCAGATCTCAACCCCATAGAAAACCTTTGGAGGTAGTTGAAAGTCCGTGTTGCCCAGCGACAGGCCCAAAACATCACTGCTCTAGAGGACATCTGTATGGAGGAATGGGCCAACGTACCACCAACAGTGTGTGTGTTACCCTTGTGAAGAAAAAAAGGTTTCACCTTTGCCAACAAAAGATATAGAACAAAATATTGAAATGAACTTTAGTTATTGACCAAATGCTTATTTTCAAACATAATTTGCAAATAAAATCTTACCAAATCAGACGCAGTGATTTTCTGGAATTTTGTCATTTTGTTTCTCATAGTTGTGGTCACCTATGATGTCAATTACAGGCAAATCTCATCTTTATAAGTGGGAGAACCTGCATAATTGGTGGCGGACTAAATACTTTTTTTCCCCCATGTAGCTTGTCACTCTGCTGGAATCCAGAGTGATCATCTGATAGGGATCTCCGTGACCGCAAACTTTACGCCTCTTGAACTGTCTTTTTTCACCTTACACTGGATATCAAAATTAGAGAACAATGTCTGATCACTTGTTTTTTTTCAGAAATAATGTAATCTACATGGATGAACATTTGAAGTTTTTTTGTAAGGGGTGCCCCATGCCACTAGAATAGTCCAAAAGATCCAAAATTTTTCAACATAAACTCTTTATTTTGCCCAAAAGGTGATGCTGATAATTAGAGATAAGCAATGATTGTAGCACAGAGATAGATTATAAGTAAATGTTCTGCAGGTCACAACAGTCACAATCAGTAGGACGTGCACCGACCGTCGCTGTAAATGACTTCAGCACATCTGCGGCCACAGGACATGACTAGTCTCTCCACTGCTCTGGTGGGATTTTGGTCCACTCTTCTTCCAGTCTTTCCCACAGTAATTTGACTGTTGTGGGTTTCTTGGACAGAACTTTGTCACCAAGCATTTTCCAGTGGGTTGTCTATTGGGTTTAGATGAGGACTCTGGGATGGTTATTTATTGGTTTCAATGTTTTATGTTTCCAGGATCTGTTTTCCTCGTTTTGCTGTGTGACAGGGGGCATTGTCCTGCATGATCATTGCGGGCTCATTTAGTTATGAACACAAGTAAGGAACCACATGTTGTTGAAGAAGGTTCTGATCCACACTTGCATTCACTCTGCCATGTAGCTGTATGAGAAGTCCAACTCCTGCTGCAGAAAACATTCCCCAAACCATGACCCTTCCTCCACCACTTTCACTGACTTAACACACTTTGGGTTCAGTATTTACTCAGTTTATTGACAAATATAATGTTTCCCATCAGACCCAAATAAGTTAACCTCATAACGACGGCCGTACGACTTAAAGCGGCGGCAAAACAGGGCACTTATTCTGTTCCGCCGCTTTAAAGCGGCGGCTCGAAAAAACCCTGTAGCGCCCCCCAGCGACCGAAAATCTCGGGGGTTTCAGCTACCGGGGGTAGCTGAGACCCCCCAGATTATGAATCGGGGTGTTTTTTTTGGACCCCGATCATGTGATCGGCGGTATACACTGTATACCGACGAACACATGAAAAAAAAAGAAATGGCCGGTAAAACTGATTTCTTTTTCATCTGACATGATCAAACATGTCAGATGAGAAAGAAATCTAACCCCCTAGTGCCCCCAAAGCCCCCGGTACCGGAGAGTCCCCCCACCCCCACCCCTACCCCCACCGGACATCCAAAATGGCGCCGAAGCGCACAGAAAACTGCCGCCGGCGCCGGCTCTGCACTCATTTCCCTCCGATCTGAAATGATCAAACATTTCAGATCGGAGGGAAATGTCCTCCCCCTGACCCCTCCTCCGGTCCACTGGAGCCCTCTGGTCACCGGAGCCCCCTCCGGTTCTCCAGAGCCACCACCCCCCTCCCCCCTCCGGAAGATGGCGGCGCACAGCGCGCGGCCGCATTCATTCTGCTCTTTCTGCCGCATGTGACACGTCACATGCGGCAGAAAGGTGTCCCCAGGTCCCACTAGGTCACCCCCCGTCACCCCCCCCCCCCAAGCCCCCGGTTATACGTTACCGGTCTGCCGCTCCGTCCCGCGATCACGCCGCCTCCTTCTTCAATGCTGGCAGGGATCCTGCTGACGTCGCAACTGCACAGGCTACTCCACTGTGGACCGGGGGAGGGTGAGTGCGGTAATCTGCAGTCACACTCCTCACATGGAGAGACTGCTGTTCCAGAAAATGGGGGGTACGTTCTGTGAGCGTGCCCCTCATATTCTGGAATGAGGTTACTGCAGGTCACTCTGCCCTAGGTTGGACCGGGGCAGTGTGAGTGCAGTATTCTCAGATTACTGCACCCACACTGCTCATGGAGAGCTTGCTCTTCCAGAAAATGGGGGATACGTTCCCTGAACGTGCCCCCCATATTCTAGAAGATCCAGAGGCGGCGTGGGACCTCCAAAATGGATTACAGCGACCGGAATTTCTTTATTTTCAATAAATTGGTAAAAGAGGAATGTTTCGGGGAGTGTTTTTTCAAATAAATTTTTTTTTGTCTTTTTTTTTTCTATTACTGACTGGGTTAGTGATGTCGGGTATCTGTTCAGATGCCGTGACATCACTAACCCCAGGGCTTGATGCCAGGTGACATTACAGCTGGTATCAACCCCATATATTACCCCGTCTGCCACCGCACCAGGGCGCGGGATGAGCTGGGGCGAAGCGCCAGGATTGGCGCATCTAATGGATGCGCCACTTCTGGGGCGGCTGCGGCCTGCTATTTTTAGGCTGGGAAGAGTCCAATAACCATGGCTCTTCCCACCCTGAGAATACCAGACCCCAGCTGTCCGCTTCACCTTGGCTGGTGATCTAATTTGGGGGGGACCCCACGTTTTTTTTGTTTTTTTTTTAAAAAAACGCCTGGGGAGCCCTCCAAATTGATCACCAGCCAAGGTGAAGCTGTCAGCTGTGGTTTGCAGGCTACAGCTGTCTGCTTTACCCTAGCTGGCTATCAAAAATAGGGGGGACCCCACGTCGTTTATTTTAATTATTAATTTTTGGGGGGGCTAAATACAAGGCTAGGCACCCTTTAGTGCCACATGAAAGGCACTAAAGGGCGCCAGCTTAGAATATGCAGGGGGTGGGACGTTATATTGGTTTGACATCTATCCATTCATCCATTGTAGCATTTTAGGCTGTGTGCCCACAATCAGGGTTTGCAGCGTTTTGGGCGCAGATTGTTTTCCCTGCGTCCATAACGCTGCGTTGTGCAGTAGAAGCACAGTGGAAGGATTTTTAGAAATCTCATGCCCAATGTGCTTCTTTTCTCCGCAGTATAAACCGACCTGTGGCGCAGCTTCCCGAGCCTCAGCATGTCAATTTATGCTGTGGAGATGAGTGTTCTCTGCAGGTAGAATAGAGCTCCACAGCGGCCTGAACCCAAATCGTGGGCATGGGCAGCTGCGTTCTCCCGTGGACAACACTCACATCTCTGCAGGAGGCTGACACTGTGTACTAGACGCCGTGTCGCTGGATCATGGCCACATAGCCTAAAAGTGAGACATTTGTTGCTACAGCAACATTTTTGTGAAGTACCTGTGGATTCAAAATGCTTACTATACTCCTGAATAAAATCCAGTTTCCAAAATGGAGTCACTTGTGGGGGTTTTCTGACGTATAGGTACCCAAGGGGCCCTGCTAATGTGACATGGTGCGCGCAATTTATTTCAACTTTTCCAGAATTCAAATGGTGCTCCCTCCATTCCAAGCCCTCCCATTTATCCAAACAGAGGTTTTTGGCCACATGTGGGGTATCCCTGTGCTCATAAGACATTGGATAACAACCTGTGGGGTCCACGATTTGTTGTTGTCTTTTGAAAAAGTGAGAAATTTGATGCTAAAGCAACAGTTTTGTGAAAAAAATGAAAATTTTCAATATGGCAACCTAAGCTTATCAAATTCTGTGAAGTACTCGTGGATTCAAACTGCTCACTATACACCTAGATAAACGCCTTGAAGTGTCTTGTTTCCAGAATGAAGTCACTTGTGGGGGACCGCCACTGTTTAGGCACCTCAGGGGCTCTCCAAATGCAACCTGGCGTCCGCTATTGATTCCAGCCAATTTTGCAGTCAAATGGCACTCCTTCCCTTCCGAGCCCTGCCATGCGCCCAAACAGTTGATTTCCACCACATATAAGGTATCGCCAAACTCAGGAGAAATTGCACAATAAATGTTATGCTGAATTTTTTCCTTTTACTCTTGTAAAAAAAAAAGCTACATGGTTGAAATAACAATTTTGTGGTAAAATTTTTTTTTTTTTTTTTCATGGCTCAACGTTATAAAATTCTGTGAAGCACCTGAGGGTTCAGGGTACTCACCAAACATCTAGATAAATTCCTTGAGGGGCCTAGTTTCCAAAATGGGGTCACTTGTGCGGGGTTTCTGCTGTTTAGGTACCTTAGGGGACCTCCAAATGCGACATGGTGCCCGCAATCTTTTTCAGGCAAATTTCCTTTCTAAAATTCAAATATTGCTCCTTTCGTTCCAAGCCCTCCTGTCACGAACCACCGGGGGGGTCACTCAGAAATCCCCCGCGCTGGCTACCAGTACGTCACAATCGGGGGGTAACAAGTGGGGGTCACCCCTCCTTTATACCTCCCGACCGACAGACAGAGCACGTGACGCGCTCTCTAGCGCCCCTCTTATAGTCAGGCCAATTATGGAATTGCCCGACAATAAGCAAGGAGGCCGCTATACTACTTATGCCGATTATTGAAGGGTCCCCGGTGAGAGTAGGGTATATATTCCCCCGACCTCTGCGGGCGGAATATATAAAACCTCCCCGAATCTCACTGGCCTCCCCACAATAATCCTTGGCACAACTCGCTGCCACCAACCGCTTCACGGTAACTATTAGCCGAACACACAGACGTGGGATTCAAGATCGAGATAACAGAACAGCCCAAGATTAATTATATAATTTAATCAGCCTAAAGCACACTAGAAACTACAATATATACAATAGGAGATCTACAGAATATACATATGTCAGAGTACAGTTACAGATAAAGCATGGTTTACAAACAGGCATACACAGTTCCAGCAGTTACCTTGTGCGTCTGGCCACAGGGGGGCGCTGTAGACCAGGTTTCCAGGATCTTTCCCACAGATGTTTCCTACACGTGACCCCCGGCGAAAGAACCCTGGAAAATGGCCGAAGTAGGGTTATCAACCTGGGCAAATCCAGGTCCCCTCCTACCTTAGTGACCTCACAAGGAAGCACTGCCACTCCCCCTGCATGGAGTCAGAGTAATATCCCAGAAGGGGCTATTACCTGCAACTCCGGACTGGGAGGTCCGATCGGGATGGTTCTGGTGCCATCAGATCCGCCCGGGTCCCCTCTGCATTTTGAGTCCAAGCACGACTCATTTACCGGACTCCTACTAGCAGTGCTCTATATCTCGCCGCCCCAGGGTGCCATATACACTCCGAGGATATGCACAGATTCGGCTCGAAGTCCCGATTCTAACGATGTAGGGGGTGTATGGCTGAGACGCACGGTAATATCATAACTGGGTATGATATTACGGAGCCAGCAGTATGCTCTCCTGTGGTGATTAGCTTCCTTTTGGTTTTGCCAGGTCACTGTCCACTTTCTTTGATGAGCGGACACAGCTCCCAGGGGCTCTTCCTCTCTCTCTTTGTTTTAGAGGCCTGAGAGAACACTAATCTCCATATCAGAGGAGATGGCTGTTGGAGGTGTAAGTGGAACACAGACCAGTTCCTTTGACACCTATCTGCTAAACAAACCGTTTATCCCTGTGGTAAATTTTCTGCTTGAAGGAGTTGTGTGAAGGAAAGGGGGGGTGACACCAGGAGAGGGCTTCCTGACATAACTTGAATATCATGATTTATCGTCATATCTCCGGATTTACCTCACACCTCCCCCCTTTTGAGGGCGCTAGGGGGCAGCACACTCCGGTGTTCCCCCGTGCGCCCGTCCGCGACCTCTCCTTGTCGGGACAGCCCGTCTGCGTTACCGTGGTCACGGCCCCTTTTGTGTCGAATGGTGAAGTTGTATTGCTGGAGCGCCAGGCTCCATCGCAACAACCTGCCATTCGTCCCGGAGACAGTGTGTAACCAGCTGAGGGGATTGTGGTCCGTCTCCACGATGAAGTGGCGCCCGTATAGATAGGGTTGCAGACGCTGCAGGGCCCACACTATGGCCAGGCACTCCTTTTCCATCGTGGAATAGGCCACTTCCCTTGGTAACAGCTTCCTGCTCAGGTACAAGACTGGGTGCTCTTGGCTCGCAGAGTCCACCTGGCTGAGCACCGCACCGAGGCCGAAGTCACTGGCGTCGGTCTGTACTACAAACGGCCGCGTGAAGTCGGCTGCCTGTAGCACGGGCGGGCTGGACAGGGCGTCCTTTAGGGCCCGGAAGGCTGTCTCGCAGTCCACTGTCCAATCGACTGCAGAGGGCAGCTTCTTCTTGGTGAGGTCCGTCAAGGGCTTTGCCAGGCTACTATAGCATGGAACAAACCTCCTATAGTACCCAGCGGTCCCCAAGAAGGACATCACCTGCTTCTTGGTCCTGGGGGTGGGCCAGGATGCGATGGCTTCCACTTTCTCAGGCTCGGGCTTCAGTGTTCTCCCGCCTACCCGATGACCGAGGTACTGGACCTCGCTCATGGCCAGCTGACACTTTCCCGGCTTGATGGTCAAACCTGCCTGGTGGATCCGCCTGAGCACCTGTGCTAGATGCTCTAGGTGATCTTCCCAGGTGGGACTGAAGACGGCAATGTCATCCAGGTACGCGGCCGCGTACCCTTCAAGTCCCTTGAGCAGGGTGTTGACCATCCGCTGGAAGGTGGCAGGGGCATTCCTCATCCCGAATGGCATCACCGTGGACTCGTACAGTCCAAATGGGGTAATAAAGGCAGAGCGTTCCCTGGCCTTGCGAGTCAGGGGGATCTGCCAATATCCCCGGCTCAGGTCCATGATGGTCAGGTACTGAGCCCCGGCCAACTGATCGAGCAGGTCATCGATGCGTGGCATTGGGTATGCATCGGCGACCGTGACAGCATTGAGCCCCCTGTAGTCCACGCAGAACCGAGTGGTTCGGTCCTTCTTAGGGACGAGGACTACAGGCGAGGCCCAAGCGCTGTTGGATGCCTGGATCACCCCCAGCTTCAGCATCTCGTCAATCTCCTGGCGCATGTGTTGCTGCACCTCCAGGGAGACCCGATATGCTGAACGCCTGATCGGGGGATGATCCCCAGTGTCCACGTGATGGACAGCCAAGTCAGTCCTTCCGGGCTGGTTGATAAACAACCCCCGGAAGGGGTGTAGGGTGGCCCACAGCTGGGACCGTTGGTCCTCCAAGAGCTGGTGGCCAACCTCCACATCCTCAATGGATCCGCCTGCCCTAACCTGGGCTAGCATATCCAAGAGGGTTTCCGCTTCTCCCTCCTCGGGCAGGTTGCACACAGGGAGTGCACATGCCTCCCGCTCATGATGTGCCTTCATCATGTTCACATGGAAGGGCTTCCGCCTTCCACGGGCAGGGTCCAGGGTGACCAGGTACGTTACAGGGTTGAGCTGCTGGTACACGAGGTATGGGCCTTCCCAGGCTGCCTGAAGCTTGTCCTGTGGTACGGGGACCAGTACCCACACCTTTTGACCCACTTGGTAGGTCCTCTGACAAGCGTTCTGGTCGTACCAACGCTTCTGATCGGCCTGGGCTTGAGCCATATTGTCGTGTACCAGTTGCGTCAAGGCCTGCATTTTGTCCCGGAAGCGCATGACATACTCGATAACCGACACTCCAGGGGTGGCCAAATCCCCTTCCCAAGCCTCTTTCACCAGAGCCAGGGGGCCCCGCACACGTCGCCCGTACAGGAGCTCAAACGGTGAGAATCCCGTTGAGGCCTGTGGAACCTCCCGGTAAGCAAATAACAGGTGTGGGAGATACCGCTCCCAGTCACGCCCGTGGGAGTCGACCAACATCTTAAGCATCTGCTTTAAGGTGCCATTGAACCGCTCGCACAGGCCATTAGTCTGTGGATGGTACGGGCTGGCCACCAGATGTCGCACCTGGACTTGCTTACAGAGGGCCTCCATCAGCTGGGACATGAATTGGGTTCCCCGGTCAGTGAGCATTTCCTGGGGAAAACCCACTTGGGAGAAAATCTCCAGCAATGCGGTGGCCACCTTGTCAGCCCGAATGGACGACAATGCCACTGCTTCTGGGTACCGGGTGGCATAGTCCACTACCGTCAGTATGAAGCGTTTCCCGGAGCTACTGGGGATGGCCAGCGGGCCGACCAGATCCACAGCCACCCTCCTGAAAGGCTCATCGATGATGGGCAGAGATACCAGTGTGGCTTTGGGGTGTGGCCCCGCCTTCCCCACTCTCTGACAGGTTTCACACGAACGGCAGTAGGCAGCCACATCGGCCCCCATTTTTGGCCAGTAGAAATGCTGGTTTAACCTGGCCTTGGTCTTAGCGATCCCTAGGTGTCCGGCCATCGGAATCTCATGTGCGATCCGCAACAACTCCGTCCGGAACGGATAGGGTACCACCAACTGTCGGTCCCTGGGCCACGCCTCCGGTGAACCCTGCTGGACCGTGACCCGGTACAGCCGTCCTTGGTCCCAGACCACTCGCTCCGGGTCCGAGTCCGAGGGAGGCTGTGCCGCCTGTTCCTTAAGAGCTTTCAGGCTGGCGTCAGCTTCTAACGCTGCCTGAAACCCCTGACTAGATGTGGTCAGAATCGACGAGACTGTCACATCTTCAGTCAGTACCCCGGGACCTGTGTCCCGGCCTCCACCTGACTCGGCTGCCACTTGGTCAGAAGGGGAAGAGCTATCGGACCTCCGGGAGGCCCCTTGGCTTCCAGCACTCCCACTGCGGGTGACAGCGGCCACAGCCGCTGCGACCGTGGGTCGTGCCTGCTCCTCCTCCGTTCCTGACCAAGTCGCCGGTTCAGGCAGACCTACCTGGCTTCCTGACACCCCGGTTGTGGGGGAACCATGTACCGAGATCTTACCTGGGAGCACTTCCGCTCCTGGACCGGCCCCAATCTCACCTGCCTGTTCCCCCCCTGCAGCAACAGAACCCCGCTGTGAAATCTCTGGGGACCCCACATTGGCTGTGGTAGCCCCCACCCCACACACTGGTCCTCCCCCTGCAGCACCCTGCTCTCTGCTTATCCCTGCAGAGGGCAGCAGATCCCAGCTCACTGGCTGATCACTTGTAGAGGCATGGTCACCCCTTTCTCTGACCCCCTCCCCTGTCACAGCTGCAGCTGTGTGTGTGTCTATGGTGTCTATGCAAGCAGAAATATCAGAGTTCACTCCCCCCTCTCTCACATCATTCATAGATAACACATTAACATTGTCCGGAGGCACGTCAGTACTGGCTGAAGGTTCAGCCCTTGGGGGGGGCCCAAACTGGGAGGTTATCTGCCCCAAATCTGTCCCAAGTAGCACGTTTGCGGGGATCCGATCAGTTACCCCCACCTCCCTCACCCCTCGCCCTGCGCCCCAGTCCACATAAATGCCAGCAACAGGCAGCGCCGGGTCAATGCCTCCAATCCCGGAGACAGCGAGGGTTTTTCCAGGTATCAAGTCTTGGGGGGACACCATCTCAGGCCGCACCAGAGTCACCTCCGAGGCGCTGTCTCGCAGTCCTATGGTCACAGACCGGCCGACGGTGACAGGTTGGAAGCTGTCCAGGGACCTACCACCACCCCCACCCACACAATACACCTTGGGCGGCCCTTGGGACGGGGACGGAGCCGGGGCCTTGGGACGCTGAGGGCACATGGCCTTGAAGTGTCCAGGTAGGTTGCACTGGTGGCACCGTCTTGGCTCTGCCACGGGCCTGGAGAGGGGAGTTGAGGGGGACACCCCCTGCAGTCTAGGGGCAGGTGGGGCAGTCGCAGAATTCATCTTACCCCCTCTCCAGGTGCTGCTGGTGGCTGCTCTCCTGGCCTCAGGAGCCCGATTGTTGGTGTAGTCATCGGCCAGGGCAGCTGTAGCCGTGGACCCCTTTGGCTTCTGGTCTCGGATGAACTGGCGGAGATCCTCAGGGCAGTTCCACAAGAGTTGCTCTGTGATGACCAAGTCTAGGATCTCTGGTCCGGTGGTAAGCTGCAGGCCTTGGGTCCAGTGGTCGGCAGCTCGGGCAAGTGCCCGCCGGTGGTCAGCCCAGGAGTCCTTTGGTCCCTTCTGCAGGGTCCGGAACTTCTTGCGGTAGGACTCCGGAGTGAGGTTGTACTGTTGGATCAGGGCCCGTTTGATGGTGTCGTAGCCCTGATCTGCCTCAGTAGGCAAGTCCCCAAGGATTTCCAGGGCCTTACCCCTTAAACGGGGGGTCAGGTATTTGGCCCACTGGTCCTTGTCCAGATGGTGCTGCAAGCAAGTCCGTTCAAAAGCAGTCAGGAAAGAGTCCAAGTCTCCATCCTTCTCCAGCACTGGGAAGTCCTCAACACGGACCTTTGGAAGTTTGGTGTCTTGAAGGTCACGTGTGGCTGATGAGGGCCGGAGCTGAGCTAGCTGCAGCTGGTGGTCACGCTCTGCCTGTTGCTGTCGCTCTTCACGTGCTGCTTGCCGCTCCGCAGCCTCACGCACTGCTTGCCGCTCCGCAGCCTCAGCGTCACGCGCTGCCTGTCGCTCACGCTCGGCCATGAGTATCTCGTAGGTATCCCGGTCTCCAGCCATAAGCCTGGCCAAGGCAGCTTGAAGGAGGGCCTCTGCACCTCTCAGGCCGGAGGGATTGGCAAGTGGTGATCTGCGGCACGCTGCAGAGCCAGGTGATTCACTGTCCATTTCAGAGCGGAGGACTGGCATCTGGCTCGTTGAGGACCCTTGGGCGAGCTCCTCCTCACCTTGTCCAGCAGTGCCAGGTTGTGCGATGTCCTCTGCAGAGCTGTTCTCTGGCGTCGGGCTCTTGGAGGGCTCGTGGACAACCTCCTCATCGTCTCTGGCCTGAGCATCGGCCATTCCTTTGGCTTTGCTCCTGGTGCTCTCAGCCATTCTTGCAGACTTTTGGTCACTGACACAGAACTGACACCTGATGCACCCACACACCTTACAGTATCTGCACTCTGACACTCTAGTGTTGGTCTGGTCTGAAGACCCCAGCAGCCACAGCTGCTGCAGGCAGTCTTTAGTGTCTGGGAGTATGGGTCTCACACTCACACACACTATTATCTCGATCCCACCGCTATGCCACAAATATGTCACGAACCACCGGGGGGGTCACTCAGAAATCCCCCGCGCTGGCTACCAGTACGTCACAATCGGGGGGTAACAAGTGGGGGTCACCCCTCCTTTATACCTCCCGACCGACAGACAGAGCACGTGACGCGCTCTCTAGCGCCCCTCTTATAGTCAGGCCAATTATGGAATTGCCCGACAATAAGCAAGGAGGCCGCTATACTACTTATGCCGATTATTGAAGGGTCCCCGGTGAGAGTAGGGTATATATTCCCCCGACCTCTGCGGGCGGAATATATAAAACCTCCCCGAATCTCACTGGCCTCCCCACAATAATCCTTGGCACAACTCGCTGCCACCAACTGCTTCACGGTAACTATTAGCCGAACACACAGACGTGGGATTCAAGATCGAGATAACAGAACAGCCCAAGATTAATTATATAATTTAATCAGCCTAAAGCACACTAGAAACTACAATATATACAATAGGAGATCTACAGAATATACATATGTCAGAGTACAGTTACAGATAAAGCATGGTTTACAAACAGGCATACACAGTTCCAGCAGTTACCTTGTGCGTCTGGCCACAGGGGGGCGCTGTAGACCAGGTTTCCAGGATCTTTCCCACAGATGTTTCCTACACGTGACCCCCGGCGAAAGAACCCTGGAAAATGGCCGAAGTAGGGTTATCAACCTGGGCAAATCCAGGTCCCCTCCTACCTTAGTGACCTCACAAGGAAGCACTGCCACTCCCCCTGCATGGAGTCAGAGTAATATCCCAGAAGGGGCTATTACCTGCAACTCCGGACTGGGAGGTCCGATCGGGATGGTTCTGGTGCCATCAGATCCGCCCGGGTCCCCTCTGCATTTTGAGTCCAAGCACGACTCATTTACCGGACTCCTACTAGCAGTGCTCTATATCTCTCCGCCCCAGGGTGCCATATACACTCCGAGGATATGCACAGATTCGGCTCGAAGTCCCGATTCTAACGATGTAGGGGGTGTATGGCTGAGACGCACGGTAATATCATAACTGGGTATGATATTACGGAGCCAGCAGTATGCTCTCCTGTGGTGATTAGCTTCCTTTTGGTTTTGCCAGGTCACTGTCCACTTTCTTTGATGAGCGGACACAGCTCCCAGGGGCTCTTCCTCTCTCTCTGTTTTAGAGGCCTGAGAGAACACTAATCTCCATATCAGAGGAGATGGCTGTTGGAGGTGTAAGTGGAACACAGACCAGTTCCTTTGACACCTATCTGCTAAACAAACCGTTTATCCCTGTGGTAAATTTTCTGCTTGAAGTAGTTGTGTGAAGGAAAGGGGGGGTGACACCAGGAGAGGGCTTCCTGACATAACTTGAATATCATGATTTATCGTCATATCTCCGGATTTACCTCACACCTCCCATTTGTCCAAACAAAGGTTTCAGACCACATGTGAGGTATCACCGCGCTCATAAAAAAGTGGTTAACAAACCTTGAGGTCAAATTTTTGGAATTACCTCTTGAAAAAGTGAGAAAATTGATGCTAAAGCAACATTTTTGAGAAAATTATTAAAATTTTCAATATGACAACGTAACGTTAACAAAATCTGTGAAGTACCTGTGGATCTAAAATGCTCACTATACCCCTAGATAGAAGCCTTGAGGGGTCTAGTTTCCAAAATGGTGTCACTTGTGAGGGATTTCTTCTGTTTAGGTACCTTAGCGGACCTGTAAATGCAACATGGTGCCCGCAATCTATTTCAGCCAAATTTGCTTTCCAAAATTCAAATATTGCTCCTTCTGTTCCGAGCCCTCCCATTTGTCCAAACAGAGGTTTCTGACCACATGTGGGGTATCGGCGTGCTCATAAGAAAGTGGGGAACAAGTTTTGGGGTCCATTTTATTGTGTTATTTCTTCTAAAAGTGAATAAATTTGGGTTAGAGCAACATTTTTAGGTAAAATTTAATTTTTGCTTTTTTTCATTCCACATTGCTTTTGTTCATGTGAAGCACCTGAAGGGTTAATAAACTTCTTGAATGTGGTTTTGAGTACTTTGGGGGGTGCAGTTTTTAGAATGGTGTCACTTTTGGGTATTTTCTGTCATCTAGGCCTATTGAAGTCACTTCAAATGTGATGTGGTCCCTAAAAAACTGGTTTTGTAAATTTTGATGTAAAAATGAGAAATTGCTGATAAACTTTGAACCCCTCTAACTTCCTAACAAAAAAAAATTTTGTTTCCAAAATTGTGCTGATGTAAAGTAGACATGTGGGAAATGTTATTTATTAACTATTTTGTGTCACAGAAATCTCTGGTTTAACGGTATAAAAATTCAAAAGTTGAAAATTGCTAAATTTTCAAAATTTTTGCCAATATTCAATTTTTTTCATAAATAAACACAAAAAATATTGTCCTAAATTTGGTACTAACATGAAGTCCAATATGTGACGAAAAAACAATCTCAGAATCACCGGGATCCGTTGAAGCGTTCCAGAGTTATAACCTCATGAAGTGACACTGGTCAGAATTGCAAAATTTGGTCTGGTCATTAAGGTGAAAATTAGCTCCGTCACTAAAGGGTTAAACTTGCTTTTATCGCTAAAATGAACTGTGGACACTTCTCCTCTGTCCACACAACATGCTCCTCACCAAAGATGAGTTTACCCTTCTGTTCTTTCTGAGGTTTTCAGAGTGGGCTTTCAGTCCAAATGCTCTTAAACGTCGTAACACTGTATGATGAGACAGATCCTTACCATGTTCAGTGCTGAACTGCCCAGCAATTCCAGCTGCAGTGGTGAATCGATTACCTATGGAGATTCCCCGCATTATCCTGTCCTCTCTTGCATTTGTCTTTCGAGGGCGACCAGCCTTCTTGGAGGACTTGAAAGAGTTTGTGGTGTAAAGATGCAATATTCTTGAAATCACAGGTCAAACGACCAACTTCTCTTGCTATGGCTGATAGGGTTACTCCTTAGGCCTTCATCTCAACAACCTGCTGCCGGAGGGTTTCAGTCACTTTGGAACGGCACATCATTTTCGCAAAGTCAGTGCAAACTGCAAAGTTAGGCGCCAGTTACATAGGGATTGTCAGATAATTAAGGAAATTAGCAGAAGATGCAGATTAACACCAATAACTTGCAGGGAGCTGAACGTGTTCTCTAATTTTAATCCGTGTCTTTTACATTTATCTCATTTATATTTTTATTATTTGCTTTTGAAAAAATTCATTTTATAAAATAAGCGGAAAATCCTGTGAGTTTCCTCATGTTAGGATCAAATCACAGGACAACACAATGACCAAAACATTTAGGAAATTGTGTGTTGTTCTTTATTTTTGATCTCCAGTGTATATAACTATGTATGTATATATCCTTATAAAGCTCCTCCCTCTAGAAGAGCATTAATTACCCTGCAGTGCCTCCACAGGAGACATGAAGTATTACATTCAATATAATTTTATGGAAGGAGCCATTGGATCTTACCTGCCTTAATTTTTGATTCAAAGGATTCTACAAATCAGAAGAGAAATAAAAGAAAAAGTAATAAAAAATAGAAAATTATTTTAGAGAACTTTCCCTGTACTGAAAAAAAGAATAACAAATAAAGTTTAGTAAAGTCTGTAAAATGCATGTTTGCATATCCTTATTGTGATTCCTCCACATTCCGCACATCCTCTACCTCTTTACAGCCTAACCCTTTTTCCATTACCTGCTTGTCGCTGATACAGGTCATTATTGCTTCTCGACCTGCCAACTTAATAATGTTCCAATAAGATTGGGCCTCGATGCTCTTCAGATCAAATGTTATGGTCAGCCCACCGGTCAGGTTAACAAGGGTCCCTGTTTGGTCTTCACAGAGTAATTTTTCATATGACCCCAGAAATCTAAAAACAAAAACAAACGTTTTATTATCTTTTTTCCTTTTTTTCGTCTTGGCTTCATCTGTTGTAGTTCACATCTGTACATGTCCTTACAAAGCTCTTCTCATCTAGAAGTATAAGGCCTTGTGCGCACTAGGCGTTTTTGCTGCGTTTTTAGCGGCGTTTTTTACCGCATTTTTGTGCTGAAAACGCAGTGACATTGCTTCCCCAGCAATGTCTATGGGTTTTCAGAAGTGCTGTCCACACACAGCGTTTTTTTGTACCTGCGTTTTTGTGGTGACCACAAAAATGCAGCATGTCAATTATTTCTGCATTTTTCACTGCGTTTTTGACCCATTGAGTTCAATGAGATGTTCAACAACGCAATGAAAAACGCATATAGCTGCGTTTCTATGACTAAAAACGCAGCTATAAATGCAAGGGGTGGGCAGTAAAGTGACGTGTACAGGAAGAGGATTCCTTCTGTTGGTAAACACAGAAGCATGAATCCTCCCAGTACCGTCACCGCCGCTTCCACAACCTGCCCGGTGCCATGTCAGCTCCGTGCGGCGCTATGTCTGGGTGGAAGGTGGAGGCAGTGGCGAAAACAAAAGTGAACAGTAGAAAAAAAATGTCATATATACTCACCTGTCTGCAGGGTCCCGGTGCCATGCCCACTCCCAGCTCCTGTCCCGGTACCGCCGCTCTGGCTGTGTGCAGTCTCCCCGGGGCACGTACGAAGCTTGAAGGACCTGGCGGTGGATCACCTGATGCAGTCACCTGACGCATCAGCTGATCGTAATTCTCGCGGTGTCGCCGGCTTTTTCGCGCCCGGCCGGCTATCTGCTGATCCTGCCGTCAGGGGACTTCATCAGCTGATTACCGGCAGCTCCTGCAGCGATGGGACAGGATCAGACTCTCATCCGATCGCTGCAGGAGCTGCCGGTAATCAGCACAGACGTGAGTATTTATTTATTTTTTTTTTTTTGCACTGATGCATCATCTGATTGTATAATCGGCTTTTATACAATCAGCTGATGTGTGATGTGATTCACGTCCTAACCTGACACATCATCTGATCGCTTTGCCTTCCAGCAAACCGATCAGATGATATTGGATCTAGATTGGACGGCGCGGGACCCTTGACCCAGGATTACTGCGGAGGGGGGGGTCACTAATTGTGTTGTGTTTTATTTCTAATAAAAATATTTTTCTGTGTGTTGTGTTTTTTTTTTTTATCATTACTAGAAATTCATGGTGGCCATGTCTAATATTGGCGTGACACCATGAATTTCGGGCTTAGGGCCAGCTGATAATATACAGCTAGCCCTAACTCCATTATTACCCAGCAAGCCACAGTCACCAGGGTAGCTGGATGAGTTGGATACAGCGCCAGAAGATGGCGCTTCTATGAAAGCGCCATTTTATGGGGTGGCTGCGGACTGCAATTCGCAGCGGGGGTGCCCAGAAAGCTTGGGCACTCTGCACTGCGGATTCCAATCCCCAGCTGCCTAGTTGTACCTGGCTGGACTCAAAAATTGGGCGAAGCCTATGTCATTTTTTTTTTTTTTTAATTATTTCTTGAAATTCATGAAATAAAAAAAAAGGGCTTCCCGATATTTTTGATTCCCAGCCGGATACAAATAGGCAGCTGGGGATTGGGGGCAGCCTGTACCTGCCTGCTGTACCTGGCTAGCATACAAAAATATAGTGAAGCCCATGTCATTTTTTTTTCTTTTTGGGCAAAAAACTCCTGCATACACTCCTGAATGGAGGATGCTGAGCCTTGTAGTTCTGCAGCTGCTGTCTGCTCTCCTGCATACACTAGTTCTGCAGCTGTCTGCTCTCCTGCATACAATGAACATTTTGAAGAAGGAAATGACATCAGACCTTTTTTTTTTTCATCAACAATCTTTAATGGCATTGTGCACTGATTAAAAACGCAGTGAGCAAAAACGCCGCAAAAAACGCACCAAATCGCGGTAAAAACGCATGCGTTTTTATCGCGTTTTTTAGCCGCGGGTGCGTTTTTTGAGACAAAAACGCACATAAAAACGTAGCGTGAAAACAACGCCTAGTGCGCACATATCTTAATAAGTATGATACCTGATGGAAGGCACAGGAAGTGGCAACCGGTTCGTAATATGACTTTTAGAAACAAGGAGCCAAGTCAATAAAATGGACTCCCCCAATGCATCTAAGACCTAAGTACAGCTCTCAAAAAAAATTGAGACAGCTAAGGAATACAGTCTTTCATGGACCCACAGAGCCTCGATGACTCTAGTTCTTTGAGAAACCCTTGAGAAACTTCAGTTGCACCAGGACACCCTCAAGTGATCTCACATCACGGGTAACGATGCATTTGATTCATAAACAACTTTCAATCATCAGGGAGATGAGAAGATGAATAATTACTTTGCATAAGCTTTCTCCAAAAGGCACGGCCAGAATTCATTTTCGCAGGATGGCTGCACAGACAAATACTTTCCATCTAGGAATGGCAGCCGGTCATCTATCACAACATCAACCCACTCTCCAAGGTTCCAAAACTGGAAGACAAAAATAGAAGATCACCTTTAAATGAACACCTTCTGGATGTCTAAACAAAGTATGAAAAGTGGTGAAGAAGTATAGCGGTTATTGTTTTGGGGAATATTGGCTGACAACCCCCATTATCAATAGTGTAACTCCCCGAAGGGGTACACAAATAACAATGACTAAATGTGCCTGTCTATATAGTCAGACCTCCAATGTTTTAGTCATTGATATACTAGACTTGGATGACAAATACAGAGGCCGCTGTAAAGGTGGCTGTGTTGGCGGTCATCCAGTTATTTTGGTTCATTTCCCAATTCAATTTAATTTGAATTGGTTCAATTACAAAAAGATGGTCTTCCTCCCCTCTCACAGCAGATTTTATTTGGTCCAAGATACCAAGTGCCCATTATTCTGTATGGAGGGCTATGTGGGGCTCATTATTCTGTATGGAGGGCTATGTGGGGCCCATTATTCTGTATGGAGGGCTATGTGGGGCCCATTATTCTGTATGGAGGGCTGTGTGGAGCCTATTGTTCTGTATGGAGGGCTATGTGGGGCCCATTATTCTGTATGGAGGGCTATGTGGGGCCCATTGTTCTGTATGGAGGGCTATGTGGGGCCCATTATTCTGTATGGAGGGCTGTGTGGAGCCTATTGTTCTGTATGGAGGGCTATGTGGGGCCCATTATTCTGTATGGAGGGCTGTGTGGAGCCTATTGTTCTGTATGGAGGGCTATGTGGGGCCCATTATTCTGTATGGAGGGCTATGTGGGGCCCATTGTTCTGTATGGAGGGCTATGTCGGGCCCATTTTTCTGTATGGAGGGCTATGTCGGGCCCATTGTTCTGTATGGAGGGCTATGTGGGGCCCATTATTCTGTATGGAGGGCTATGTGGGGCCCATTATTCTGTATGGCGGACTATGTGGGGTCCATTGTTTTGTATGGAGGGTTATGTGGAGCCCATTGTTCTGTATGGAGAGCTATGTGGGGCCCATTATTCTGTATGGAGGGCTATGTGGGGCCCATTGTTCTATATGGAGGGCTATGTGGTGCCCATTTTTCTGTATGGAGGGCTGTGTGGGGCCCATTGTTCTGTATGGAGGGCTATGTCGGGCCCATTGTTCTGTATGGAGGGCTATGTCGGGCCCATTGTTCTGTATGGAGGGCTATGTGGGGCCCATTATGATGTATGGAGGACTATGTGGGGCCCATTATGATGTATGGAGGGCTATGTGGGGCCCATTATTCTGTATGGAGGACTATGTGGAGTCCATTATTCTGTATGGAGGGCTATGTGGGGCCCATTATTCTGTATGGAGGGCTTTGTGGGGCCCATTATTCTGTATGGAGGGCTATGTGGGGCCCATTATTCTGTATGGAGGGCTATGTGGGGCCCATTATTCTGTATGGAGGGCTATGTGGGGCCCGTTATTCTGTATGGAGGGCTATGTGGGGCCCATTATTCTGTATGGAGGGCTATGTGGGTCCCATTATTCTGTATGGAGGGCTATGTGGGGCCCATTTTTCTGTATGGAGGACTACGTGGGGCCTATTATTCTGTATGGAGAACTATGTGGGGCCCATTATTCTGTATGGAGGGCTATGTGGGGCCCATTTTTCTGTATGGAGGACTATATGGAGCACATTATTCTGTATGGAGGGCTATGTGGGATCCATTGTTTTGTATGGAGGAGTATATGGAGCACATTATTCTGTATGGAGGGCTATGTGGGGCCCATTGTTCTGTATAGAGTGCTATGCGGGACCCATTGTTCTGTATGGAGTGTTATGTAGGGCCCATTGTTCTGTATGGAGGTGTGGCGCCCCTGACCTGGTCAGGCACCACAGAGTATTGCACCCATGCGGGAGCAATGCTTCCAGGTAATCTCCAAAGGCCAGGATGAGGTGCACACACAAACATATAGTGACCAGGCCTCCCACATCACCAGAGGGGACCCTTGGGTAGCCAGAAGGGGTTAACTTTCAAATCCCAGCTGGGGGTGTGTTCAGGGGCTGGTTGCTAGGAAGCAGGGCAGAGAGAGAGAGGAAGAGGGAAGTCTGGAGGAAGAAGTTGAAGTGTGTGGAAGGGAGCAGAGGAGCTCTCGTGTCAGACAGGTCCTGAGGAGTGCAGTAGCTGAAAGCGGGGGAGAAAGGAGTACCGTGGGTCGGCCTGAAAATCATCCAGAGAGAAGGGTGGCTGAGTACGGAGATCCCGGTATCCGAGCACACAAGGGGAACTAGGTCCCCAGTACAGGCAGCAGATCATCCAGAGCTGCTTAACCTACAGGTGGGGGGGGGGGGTACTTCATGCCCTCACCACGACTACACAGAGCTTGAGCCAAGCAGCAATCACCAGGCCCATAAGGGGACAGGGCCAGAAGCCATCCCACCAAGGCCACGCTGCCGGCAGACGAGCCAGAGAGAGGGGAGCAGGGTGGTAACAGCTTCCCTGGAGGGGTCCTACCACGCTTCAAGCAAAGGATCCTCCTAAAACAGAAAGAGTGCAAGGAAGGCGAGTGGACAGCTACCCTCAGAACGGCCTCCTGGAATTCCTGGTTCAACCTGGTTATCACAGTGTCGCCCGGGCATCTCACCGTGACCTCCAAACAGTGAGTAAACACGTTGAAAGACTTCTTGGACTGTGTTTGAGTCATTCTGCGACCTGTGGTCCCACACACATACACCGGGGCCTGGGGCTTGCCTCACTCTCAGGGGGCTAATATACTGACTGCACCCACCATCAGCCCCAGGCATCCCTTAATCTGCAGTGGCGGTCCCCGCTGACCGCAATACTGAGAGTGGCGTCACGACAATCCTAAAATAAGGTTCCCTACCTGTGACCAGACTGTTCCATCCACGTGGAGTCCCTGAAGGTACTGCATCGACACATGCTAGCGGGGCTTCACAACTTCTGGCGTCACGAACAGGATAAGGACTAGACCTGTTCAGACAGGTGACCGTGTGCCTCAGAGGTCCGACCGCAAAAATTGAACCGCCGCCATATTGCCATCTTCAAAAGCGCGCGCTGCAGCCCGCGCGAGGGAGAAGAGCACCGCCCACGAAGAGGTGTGGCCGCCCCAGAACCCCCACAATTCAGAGAGCGTTCTGATCCAGGAAGTGGAAAGGGGGCGCTGACATTTTTGAAGAAAAATGGACGCTGCAGGAGGTAATGCCCCTGGTCAGGGCGACGCAGCCCAAGCGATGCCAGCCCCCGTCGCACTGGACGCAGCAGCGCCTGGTGCCGGTGCCGCGGTCGCAGCCGCGCCGGCTGAAATCTCCCCCATAATGCCAGTTTCCTTGCTGTATGTCCCAGGAGCGCAATGGCTGCCCCAATACGCCGGTAAAATAGACACGCTGACCGGGTTTAAGAAGAAGATCAGCACCCTGCTAGACATGCACGCGATGACTGGTAAGCAGAGGGCCGCTGTGGTGCTGGGACAATTGACTGAAGCAGCAGAATTGGAAGCTGAGTCCTGGACCAATGATGACCGGAGCTCTGTTGAGACCATCTTTGCCAAACTAGCAGCTGCTTTTGAACACCGCACCGAGGGAGAGCTGAGGACGGACTTCTATAACTGCCGGCAGAAGCCCCAAGATAGCATAAGAGCCTATGCCCTCAGGCTGCAGGCTGCACTACGGGCTCTCAAGCTGGTGGACCCTGTCAGTGATCAGGAAGGAAACCGGATGATGAAGGAACAATTCTTGCGGGGCCTGCGCTCTCCTGAGGATGGGAAGCAGATGAAGCTGTAGTCCCTGGAACACCCTGACGTGGACTTTGCCATTCTGAAAGACAGGGCAGTGAAAGCACTCCAACCTCCTGTGGACACAGACCCCGTCGCACCAGCATGGCCTGCCAGTTCCACGGCTGCAGGAGCGGAATCCTCCTCGCAGGCCCTGGTAACTGCAAAAGGACTCAACACGCCAGCAGAGACCATAAATACACTATCCTCCCAGGTGCAACAGCTCACTAAGGACGTCGCACAAATCCTGAAAGCAATGCAGTTGCCCTCAGAGACCAAAGTCCCTCATCGGATCCTGCTAGCTGACAACCCAGAGGACGTCCCTTGGATGCGGAGGAGAAGAGGTCCCCCAACCCGAGGCAGGAGCAGTGATCGCTATGACTCATCTGGACAACCCATCTGTCGTCGTTGCCAGGAGGCAGGACACTATGCAAGGGCCTGTCCTTTAACCCTTTCACGACCGGCCGATTTTTCGCTTTCCGTTTTTTTTTTTCGCCATTCTTTTTCTGAGAGACGTAACTTTTTTATTTTTCAGTCAATATGGTCATGTGAGGGCTCATTTTTTGCGGAACGAGCTGTACTTTTAAATGAAACCATCAGTTTTACCATATTGTGTACTAGAAAATGGCAAAAAAATTCCAAATGCTGAAAAATTGCAAAAAAAGTGCGATAGCACTATGGTTTTTGAGATATTTTATTCACTGTGTTCACTATATGGTAAAACTGATGTGTGGGTGTGATGCCTCAGGTCAGTGCGAGTTCGTAGACACCAAACATGTATAGGTTTACTTTTATATAAGGGGTTAAAAAAAATCGGAAGTTTGTCCGAAAAAAGTGGCGCACGTTTTACGCCATATTCCGTGACCCGTAGCGTTCTCATTTTTCGGGATCTTAGGCTCAATGACGGCTTATTTTTTGCGTCTCGAGCTGACGTTTTTAACGGTACCATTTTTGCGCAGATGCTACGTTTTGATCGCCTCTTATTGCATTTTGCGCAAAAGTTGTGGCGACAAAAAAACGTCGTTTTGGCGTTTGGAATTTTTTTGCCGCTACGCCGTTTACTGATCAGATTAATTGATTTTATATTTTGATAGATCGGGCGTTTCTGAACGCGGCGATACCAAATGTGTGTATATTTTTTATTTTTTTAACCCTTTAATTTTCAATGGGGCGAATGGGGGGTGATTTGAACTTTTAGGTTTTTTTGTTTTTTTTTAATTTTTTAAAACTTATTTTTTTACTTTTTTTTTTTATTTTACTAGTCCCCCTAGGGGGCTATTGCGATCAGCAATCCGATCGCTCTGCAGTATCTGCTGATCACAGCTGGAAGGCTGTAAACAGCAGATACGCTGTCTTTCTCTTTTGCTGTGCCCCGGGCACAGCGAAAGTGAAACCAATTCATGTGTAGTACAGGAGTCATCACATGACCCTGTACTACCATGACAACTATCGGGAGTCACGTGATCGCGTCACGTGACTTCCGGTTTCGGCGGTAAGTAAAAACTTTACCGCGATTGCGCTTATAATGGCGCTGTCATGTATTGACAGCGCCATATAAGGGGTTAATCGGCACGAGCAGATAACGATTCTGCTCGTGCCTAGCAGGCACACATCTCAGCTGTGAAAATCAGCTGAGATGTGTGCCGATCGCAGCATGCTGCCGCCGGAGGACCGCGGGCAGTAACATTATGTCATTTAGGACGTAATTTTACTGCCCGCGGTCGTTAAGGGGTTAAACGAGCCAAACCTGGGGCCGGGGGCCAGTCCTCAGGATTAAGAAGATCAGGCCCAAGTCGCTGCTGTGATCAGTACGTGGGTGGACGTCCTGTCCTGTCCATCGTCCTGGACGGGATCCCTACCCCGGCGTTATTGGACACCGGCTCTCAGGTCACCACGATCCCGTATGTCCTTTATCGGAGGTTTTGGTCGGACGACGATCTCCGACCACCGGACCCCTCCCTCACCATCTATGCTGCCAACGGACAACCTATAGACCAGATCGGGGTCAAAGAGGTAACCATAAAGGTGGGAAGGCAGGAAATGAAGGGACAAGGACTGATTGTTGTGGACACTGATATTAGAGAAAGGAACCCGCAAATGATTTTAGGCACTAATGTCATAGAAAATTGCCTAGGGGAAGTGTTGTTGTTGCTTCACCAGATTGTTGAAGGTGCTGAGGGCAGGTCGCAAAGAGCCTTGCAAAAGGAGATCCGAATCATTCTGAGGAAGCAACAGGTAAAACAGACTGGCGGTGAGATTGGTAGTGTACGGGTGATGGATGCTAACCCCATTGTGATACCCCCACGGAGTGAAATGATGATGTGGTGTAGAGCAGCGGTAGGTCTCAGAGGACAAGATTACCAGGCTGTACTAGAGCCCACTCATTCAGACCACTGGCCCACGATTCTGACAGCCAGGGGGGTAGTTGATGTACACAAGGGACGAGTGCCTGTACGAGTGTTGAACTGTGGGGAGGAGGAAGCCAGACTACCAAGGTACGCTACCATAGCCAAACTGTTTACATGCTCAGATGACGCCATAACACCTGTAGGTCCCCTGACACAAGCTGACTCAAAAGAGGGCGAGACCTCCCAAAAGCAGTTAGAGGATTGGTGCCAGAAACTACACGTGGGGACTGACTCTACACCCGACTACCAGAAACATGGGGTTTACAGGGTCGTGCAGGAATACGAGCAGGTCTTTAGTAAGAACCCACTAGACTTTGGTAGGATCAAAGGGGTGCAACATCACATACCCACAGGCAGTCATCCTCCCATTAAGGAAAGACATAGGCCTATTCCACCAGCCCATTACCAGCGCACAAAGGACATGCTGAAGGACATGAAGGAGGCAGGCGTCATAAGGGACAGTTGTAGCCCCTGGGCGGCTCCCCTGGTCCTGGTAAGAAAGAAGGATGGCACGATGAGGATGTGTGTGGATTACAGATGACTCGCCCACCCCAGGGCTATGGGACACCCGGTGCCGGGCCGGACTAGTCCGGTGGTAGTCAGTGGTGGCTGGGCCCGGCTCCGTGGCCCTGGTGGGTGTCAGTTGAATATGTGGCTTGCTTGTTAATGGTTGTGTTCGTGACGCCACCTGTGGCATGCGGCTATTAAGCCGCCGCTGCTGTGTGAGGCCTCCGGGATGATGATATAGCAGCTATGGTAGTACTGCTCCCCACAGGTGGAGCGATGCCCGGGGCACAGTTGGTGCTTGTGAAAGTCTATGGTGCTGTGTGACTAACACGGTGCAGGGCCGACAAGCAATGAAAGAAACAGGCACAAACAGTAGTCTCTTTACCTTTTCCTCTTTTACTCTGGGAACAGTCCAGTCCTGGGAGACCGTTACAGGTGGTGTTGGGGATCCGGTCGGCCTGGAAGTACTTGGGGTGATCTTTCTGGCCAGCTGAGTATGAGGCCTACTCCTGTACCTTTCTTGGTGATGATAGGACCCTGCTTCTCTGAATCCAGCAATGGCCCTCTTCGCTGCTGGGACCAATGGCACGTCCCTTCCCTCTGTAGGTGGCTGCGCAGGCTCACTCTCTGGTGCTTCTCCGCTGGGGTCCACACCGGGCCCTGATGCTGCAGCTGTACCTTGGATGTGTCTGGGCCAGGGGCTTGCAGCTCTCCTGCCCTTCGGATTCGGCTACCAGGGACGGATTTTATACCCTGGCAACCACAGACTCCGATGTCCGAGTCTCTCTGCTGCCTCTCAGCTACTCCTGCTTCTCTGGGCCAAACTGCTCCAGCTCTAGGCCCCAGATTCACAGGACAGCTCACTCTGTGTCTGTTCACTTCTGCTGCTCCCTACAGACTAACTAACTCCTCCCCCAGGTCAGGCTTAAGGAAGCTCCCTGAAACTTCAGGTTCAGAGCTCCCCCTACTGGCCTGAGGGAGAAACTGCGGTGGATGTTAACTTACTGGCCAGTAGATTTCCCCATTACCTCCAGGCTCAGCATTAACCCTCAGGAGGGCAATGCCGTTGTGGCGACCAGGTCCTAGGGCGCCACACTCCCCCTTAGTTAAATTCAGTACTCCCGGACTGTAGAAACAAAACATAACATGTCATACATTTCATCCCAATATGGGAGGCACATTCTCTTTAACGTTACAATCTTAAACATTTCTATAAGAGTCCAGTGTGGCTCCCTGCCGGGTGTCCATTACACTGCTCCATGGGGGACCCGCCGCGATCAAACCCCCAACGTAGGCTCTGGGCGTGCGTCAGAGCATTGATGACCCCACTCTATGCACGCCGGACGGGTTTTTCTTCAGGGGTGTTTGAGCACACTGGTGCTAACTATGAACAATTTAGGTGTTGGCCACCCATAGTCCAGTGGCCCAATTGTCCATTTTCGCAATCAAAGAAAAAGAAAACATTTTGTACACAACATGACAGACATTTTGCATAACTATTTACACTCTAATAAGTACTCTTTACTTTATACAGTAGACTCCCTATACCTTAGAGGGGGTTGTCCCCGAGTGCTGCGCTGGGACCTACGTAGCTCTGGTGTTTGCCCCTGACTACGTGGTGCGTCTTCTATCTCAGCACTACAGGTGGGCCTAACCCCAATAGGTAAGCGTGATGGTTGCCTTTGTGGTCTAGGAGTCGCCAAGGGTATGACAGGTTCACCGCTGACAGGGGGTTGATCCTCCTGTTCCACTGCTGGCGTGTCATCTCGTGCTGGAGCGGACGATTCTTTAGGTGGATCCGGAACCTTTTCTGTTTCTGGCTCGACCAACTGCGGAAACGCCAAAACTGGTACCATTATGGCATTGTTGATTCGGGTCCAAGTTTTGGGGAACTTCCCAAGGATGGTTTGAATCATCTCCCCTTCTTTCTCTTGACTTTGGGGACTTCCTTGTACTCCTTCCATTTCTCTTTGGATTCGGCACCGTTCAGGGCACGCTTTCAGGCGGTCTCGGGAAATTGCTTGACAGGTCTTGCCTTCATCTTTGCTTATGAGGCATACCTTACTATTGTCAAAGTTGGAGGGGATAATGGTGTAGGGCTCGTTTTCCCACTGATCATCCAACTTATGCGTCTTCCGCTTCTTCTTGAGGACTTGTTCTCCAGGTGCTAAGGGAGTTGCTGGGGCTGTTTGATTGTAATGCTGTTCTTGTCTCGTTCTTGCTTGAGACAGGCTCCTTTCCACGCACTCCTGGACCTTACGGTACCGCTGCTGCCGTTCTGCATCCCAATCCTCTATTTCTTGAACCGCCTCAGGCGACACAGTCCCCATCTCAAAGTCTACAGGCAACTTGCCTGGTCTGGCTCGCATCAGGTAAGCGGGGCTGCAGTTGGTCGAATTCACTGGGATGTGGTTGTACAAGTCTACCAGATCTGGCAACTTTTCTGGCCATTGGTTCCTCTCTTCCAGCGGTAGGGTCTTCAGCATATCAATAACCACATGGTTCATTTTCTCGCACAGTCCATTGGTCTGGGGGTGGTACGGTGTGGTTCGAATTTTCTTACAACCGTACATGTTACAGAACTCTTGGAACACTTCAGCCTCGAATGCAGGACCCTGATCCGTCAGTACCCTTTCCGGATGGCCGTGCGGTCGACAAAAGGATGCCTGGAACGCTCTAGCTGCCGTCCTGGCTGTCTGGTCCTTCACAGGCACTACTACCAGGAAACGAGAGTAATGGTCCACAATGGTGAGGGCGTACACATAGCCTGACCGGCTTGGTGTTAACTTCACGTGGTCCAGGGCCACCAACTCCAGGGGCTGCTTCGTGACAATTGGCTGTAGGGGAGACCTTTGGCTGGCATCATCCTTCCGCCTCAAGTTACACGGGCCACAGTCTCGGCACCATTTCTCGATCATCTTTCTCATGTGCACCCAGTAGAACCGATCACGGAGTAAGGCCTCCAACTTCTTCCACCCGAAGTGCCCTGCGTTATCATGATACGCTGCTAGGACCATTGGAGCATCCCTCTGCGGAACCACTATCTGCCAGACAAGTTCATTTGTTCGATAGTTGACATATCTCTTGCAGAGCTTGCCCTGGTAGGTGAACAGTCGTCCCCTCTCCTTCCACAGCTGCTGGGCTTCCTCTGGAGCGTCTGGGCCAAGATGGGTCTCAGCTTGCGCTAGCTTCTCTTTGACCAATCGCACGGCCGGGTCACCATTCTGTGTTTCTTCCCAATTATGGTGGAGTAATGGATTGACCGAGACCTCGTGCTGGTTTAAGCGCTTCACTCCCACAGCATGCTCACACTGTGAAACACCCTGGTGATGGAAAGCCGGTAACTCTATCTCTTCGAGTTCATCCAGGTCTTCTCCAGACTCGGGTAAGTGAGGCATTCTGGACAGCGCATCAGCATTGTTATTCTTCTTGCCAGCCCGATACTTGATGGTAAAGTCAAAGTTAGACAGCCGGGCCATCCATCGCTGTTCCATCGCACCTAACTTGGCTGTTGCCAGGTGTGTCAACGGATTATTGTCCGTGAAGATGGTAAACTTGGCCGATGCCAGATAGTGCTTGAAGCGTTCAGTCACTGCCCACACAATAGCGAGGAACTCCAGCTTGAAGGAACTGTAGTTTTCTGGATTCCTTTCCGTGGGCCGAAGCTTCCTACTGGCGTACGCTATTACCCTCTCTCTGCCTCCCTGTACCTGGGACAGAACTGCTCCCAGTCCCACGTTGCTGGCGTCTGTGTACAGTATAAACGGTTGGCTGTAGTCAGGGTAGGCCAGAATTTCTTCTCCCGTGAGAGCCCCTTTCAGCCGGACAAAGGATGTTTCCAGTTGGCTGCTCCATTCAAATGGAGGGCTCTGCTTCTTAGCCTGCTTCGGCTGGCCCACCAGGAGATCTTGAAGGGGCGCTGCTATCTTGGTGAACCCATCAATGAACCTTCGGTAGTAGCCCACCAGTCCAAGGAACTGCCGCACCTCCTTCACCGTGGTGGGTCTTGGCCAGTCCTTGATTACCGTGACTTTCTCCGGATCAGGTGCCACGCCTTCTGCGCTGACCACATGACCCAGGTACTGTACCTTTGGCTTCAAGAGGTGACATTTGGACGGCTTGATCTTCAGGCCATATTTCGACAAGGACTCAAACACTTCTGCTAAGTGCTTCAGGTGGTCCTCATAAGTCTTGGAGTAGACTATTACGTCATCCAGGTACAGCAGCACGGTTTCGAAGTTGTGGTGGCCCAAGCAGCACTCCATCAACCTTTGGAATGTCCCTGGGGCGTTGCAGAGCCCGAATGGCATACAATTGAACTCACAGAGACCCATTGGTGTCGTGAATGCAGTCTTCTCCTTGTCCGCCTCTGCCACGGGAACCTGCCAATACCCACTGGTGAGATCCAAGGTGGAGAAATAGTTAGCTGACTTTAAGGCTGTTAGTGACTCCTCTATTCTGGGTAGTGGATAGGCATCTTTATGTGTAATGCGGTTAATTTGCCTGTAATCTACACACATTCTCATTGTACCATCTTTTTTCTTTACGAGCACTAGTGGAGCTGCCCAGGGGCTACAACTATCTCTGATAACCCCAGCCTCCTTCATTTCCCGTAACATTTCCTTGGCACACTGATACTGTGCGGGGGGTACAGGGCGGTATCTTTCTTTAATGGGATGATGATCACCCGTGGGGATTTGATGTTGAACCCCTTTCACCTGCCCAAAATCTAGGGGGTGTTTGCTGAAGACCCGCTCGTACTCCTGTACCACCCGGTAAACCCCATGCTTTTGGTGTGAGGGGGTGGAGTCGGTGCCCACATGTAATTTTTGGCACCAGTCTTCCGGCTGCCCCTTGGAGCCATTGTCTTCCGCCTGGTCGGACGGGATCAAGGGTTCCACTGCTTTAATGGTATTGTTGCTGACAGTGTACAATTTTGCCACAGTGGCATACCGGGGCAATTTGGCCTCCTCCTCCCCACAATTCAGGACACGGACGGGCACTCTCCCCTTGCGGACGTCCGCTACCCCTCTGGCTATCAGGACTCCAGGCCTACTGTCTGAATACATTGGTTCTACCAAGGCATGGTAATCCTGACCCTTGAGGCCTATTGCTGCCCGACACCATATCAACATTTCACTTCTTGGGGGTATTACAATGGGGAGGGGGTCACTTACCCTCACACTGCCAATTTCTCCTCCGGCCAGCTCTACCTGCTGCCTCCTCATCAGGGCTCGGATCTCCCTCTGTAGGGCACGCTGCTGCCCGGAGCTGGCAGTTTCAGACGCCTGTTGTAACAAAATTATCACTTCGGCAATACAATTTTCTATCACATTTGTACCAAGAGTTAGCAGTGGGTCAGATTCTTTGCGATCAATATCTACAATTATCATCCCCTGACATGGCAATTCCACCCGCCCCACTTTAATGGTTACTTCTTTGTACCCAATCTGAGGTAAGGGCTGACCATTACTGGCCACAATTGTTAAATCATCATCTGGGCCATGGTCAATGTCTGAATCGGCCCAATATCTTTTGTACAGTTTGTGGGGGATGGTTGTTACCTGGGACCCCGTATCCAGGAGGGCATTCAAAGGGATCCCATCCAGCACAATAGGAAGGACCGGTCGTCCTCCCACATACTTGCTGCGGCTGGGGGTTGAGCCGGGCTTCCTTACACCTGGGGGTCGGCTCCTGGCCCCAGGCTCGGCCCATTTAAAGGACAGCGTCGTGCAATGTGGCCCGCCTGGTTGCAGTTGCGGCAGATCGGTTGTCCTGTTGAATCGTACCGGTCTGTGTCTCTGCCTCGGGTCGGCGGAATCCTTCTCTGTCGCATCCATGGGACGTCCTCTGGGCTGGAGGCCAACTCGATTTTCGCAGGCGAGGGGGTCATTTGTAGAGACTGCACGGTCTTGGCAAGGGCAGCCACAGTCTTGGTCAGCTCCTGGACCTGTTGTCTGAGCTCCGCAGTGGGATCCTTATCCAGGGACTGCGCCTCAGCCCCTGCAGTGGCTCGTGTTGCAGGCACCACCCCAGGGTACGTGATAGCAGGAGGCCGGAGGGGTACTGGGTCATTCGGCGTAGATTCTCTCAGTACCCTGATGGCCTGGTCCTTAAACTTGGCAAAGTCCAGAGCAGGGTTCTGCAGGACCAGGATACGCAGCTGGGTCCTGTGGGCATCTGACAGGAGCCCCTCTATGAACTGCTCAGTTAGGAGTTTGTCTTCTTCACGTACACCCTCTGGGTCCACCTGTTTAACTGCTTTCAGGGCCTCTTGCAGGTTTAGGGCATAGTCCCTTATGCTGTCTGTGGCCCGCTGCTTGCACCCAAAGAATCTCATCTTTATCTCTGCTGCGGTGCGGGTGTCAAACGTACTCTTTAGCTTGGCCAGTATCTGGGCTGCTGTCCCTTTATCTGTATCAGGCCATGACTTCGCTTCACGCTGGGCTGCGCCGGCTAGCTGTCCCATTAATATGCCCACCTTCTGGCTCTCAGTCAGCGGATACACCCGGAATAAGCTGTGCAGGCTTTCTCTGAAGTCACTCAAGGTATGGGACTCCCCGGAGTATTGCGGCAGCCATTCTGCTCCCGGTATGTATGGCATGGTGATCGGCATTACCGGCGCTACAGTGGGGGCTGGGGCGACGGCGACTGGGATTGCTTCTGCTGGTGCTGCGGCGTCTCGGGCTATGGCAGCCACCTGCCCTCCCTCTGAGTCGGACATCTTCCTCCCCCTTAGTGAACCTTACCAGGCTCCGTTCACTTTTCAAATTTTCTTCCGGGTCGCGCGGGGTTAACAGCGCTCTGCTCTGATGGCGCGCTCCCTTCGCGCTCTTTGTCAGGCACGCCCCCCTTCTTCCTGCGCTCGGCGAGGCTAATGGCGGCGGTGGTCTGCAGCCAGTACACAGTCTTTTAAGCACAATTCCGGCAGGCGCACAGTACCCGGTGGGACCGGGCACGAAATCCTGTTCGTGACGCCAAAGTTGACTCGCCCACCCCAGGGCTATGGGACACCCGGTGCCGGGCCGGACTAGTCCGGTGGTAGTCAGTGGTGGCTGGGCCCGGCTCCGTGGCCCTGGTGGGTGTCAGTTGAATATGTGGCTTGCTTGTTAATGGTTGTGTTCGTGACGCCACCTGTGGCATGCGGCTATTAAGCCGCCGCTGCTGTGTGAGGCCTCCGGGATGATGATATAGCAGCTATGGTAGTACTGCTCCCCACAGGTGGAGCGATGCCCGGGGCACAGTTGGTGCTTGTGAAAGTCTATGGTGCTGTGTGACTAACACGGTGCAGGGCCGACAAGCAATGAAAGAAACAGGCACAAACAGTAGTCTCTTTACCTTTTCCTCTTTTACTCTGGGAACAGTCCAGTCCTGGGAGACCGTTACAGGTGGTGTTGGGGATCCGGTCGGCCTGGAAGTACTTGGGGTGATCTTTCTGGCCAGCTGAGTATGAGGCCTACTCCTGTACCTTTCTTGGTGATGATAGGACCCTGCTTCTCTGAATCCAGCAATGGCCCTCTTCGCTGCTGGGACCAATGGCACGTCCCTTCCCTCTGTAGGTGGCTGCGCAGGCTCACTCTCTGGTGCTTCTCCGCTGGGGTCCACACCGGGCCCTGATGCTGCAGCTGTACCTTGGATGTGTCTGGGCCAGGGGCTTGCAGCTCTCCTGCCCTTCGGATTCGGCTACCAGGGACGGATTTTATACCCTGGCAACCACAGACTCCGATGTCCGAGTCTCTCTGCTGCCTCTCAGCTACTCCTGCTTCTCTGGGCCAAACTGCTCCAGCTCTAGGCCCCAGATTCACAGGACAGCTCACTCTGTGTCTGTTCACTTCTGCTGCTCCCTACAGACTAACTAACTCCTCCCCCAGGTCAGGCTTAAGGAAGCTCCCTGAAACTTCAGGTTCAGAGCTCCCCCTACTGGCCTGAGGGAGAAACTGCGGTGGATGTTAACTTACTGGCCAGTAGATTTCCCCATTACCTCCAGGCTCAGCATTAACCCTCAGGAGGGCAATGCCGTTGTGGCGACCAGGTCCTAGGGCGCCACACAGACGGATAAATCAGATAACACACAAGGATGCCTACCCTTTGCCAAGGATAGAGGAATCCCTCGCTGCCTTGAAAGCCTCTAACTACTTTTCTACCCTAGATCTTACTAGTGGCTACTGGCAAGTATCTGTAGCAGAAGAAGATCGGGAGAAGACGGCCTTCACCACCCCAATGGGCCTCTGTGAGTTCAACAGCATGCCATTTGGACTCTGCAATGCCCCCGGGACCTTCCAGAGGCTTATGGAATGCTGCCTAGGGCACCTCAACTTTGAAACCGTCCTGCTATACCTGGATGATGTCATCGTGTACTCCAAGACCTACGAGGACCACCTGAAACACCTGGCTGAAGTCTTTGAAGCGCTATCCCGATATGGAATGAAGCTGAAACCATCCAAGTGCCATTTACTGAAGCCAAAGGTCCAGTACCTAGGTCACGTGGTCAGTGCAGAAGGAGTAGCACCGGACCCAGAGAAGGTCACAGTCATCCAGGAATGGCCCACACCTACTACCGTCCGGGAGGTACGTCAGTTCCTTGGCTTGGTAGGCTACTACAGAAGGTTCATCAAGGGCTACACGAAAATGGCAGCGCCTTTGCAAGAGCTCCTGGTAGGCCACCCAAAGAAGAGAGGAAAGATCTCCGGCCCGCCATTTCACTGGGGAGAAGCAGAAGAACACTCCTTCAGACAAATGAAAGGGGCCTTGACGGGTGAAGAGATCCTAGCCTACCCTGACTACGGTCTGCCATTCGTACTGTACACCGATGCCAGTAATGTGGGACTGGAAGCAGTGCTTTCACAGGTGCAGGGAGGCAAAGAGCGTGTGATTGCTTACGCCAGCAGGAAGCTCAGGCCTACTGAAAGAAACCCAGAGAATTATAGCTCATTCAAGCTAGAGTTCCTGGCCATGGTATGGGCTATCACAGAGCGGTTCAAGCACTACCTGGCAGCCACCAAATTCACTGTCTTCACGGACAACAACCCCCTGACCCACTTGGATACTGCTAAATTGGGTGCCATGGAGCAGCGTTGGGTAGCCCGACTGGCGAATTATGACTTTACTGTCAAGTATCGAGCTGGCCGCAAGAACGGCAACGCAGATGCTCTGTCCAGGATGCCTCACCTAGCAGACGAGGGTGAAGATGTAGATGATCTTGAAGAGATTGAGCTGCCAGCGTTCCATCGCCATGGAGCAAAACAGTGTCGGCAGTCGCGTGCCAACCGCCAAGAGGTGACCCTGAACCCACTACCTCACTACGACTGGAAGGAGACCCAGGAAAATGATCCAGCGGTAGGCTTGGTAAAGAAACTGATCAGCCAGCCGGGCGCCAGCCTTGACAAAGGAGCCCCACCTGAGGCACAGTACCTATGGAAGGAGAGGGGTCGATTATTCATCTATCAAGACAAACTTTACAGGAGCATCATTGACCCGAGGACGCATGAGAAGGTGTGGCAAGTGATTGTACCACAGAAGGATACGAGGATGGTGCTAGAAGCCTATCACAATGGTGCAGGCCACTTTGGTTGGAAGAAACTGGAGGCCCTACTTAAAGTAAGATTCTACTGGGTGGGCATGAGATCTGCCCTAGAGAAGTGGTGTCGAAACTGCGGGCCCTGCAATCTTAGAAGAAAAGACCAGCACAGCCAGAGAGCACCACTCCAGCCAATCCAAACTAAACGGCCCTTGGAGATCGTGGCCCTGGACCATGTAAAGTTGGCACCCAGCAGACAAGGCTACAACTACGCTCTCACTATGGTTGACCACTACTCCAGATTCCTGGTGGTAGTACCAGTCAAGGACTTGACAGGTCAAACTGCAGCCAAAGCTTTCCAAACACACTTCTGTCGACCACATGGTTATCCAGATCAAGTGCTCACTGACCAAGGACCAGCCTTTGAAGCTGAAGTGTTTAAGGAGTTTTGTAACCTATACGGCTGCCAGAAGATCCGTACTACGCCTTACCATCCCCAGACCAATGGCATGTGTGAGAAGATGAACCACATCATTCTCGACCTTCTGAAGACGCTCCCACTAGAAGAACGAAGTCAGTGGCCGGAAAAACTGCCCGATCTAGTGGACATGTATAACAACATCCCTGTGAGTTCCACGAACTGCACACCGGCATACCTGATGAGGGCCAGACCAGGGAGATTGCCAGTAGATCTGGAAATGGGAGTTGAGACCCCTGAAGACCATCTACAAGGTGCTGATTGGGATTCCAACCGCCAAGCCCAATACAAGAAAGTACAAGAGTGTGTGGAGCGAAGCCTGACTCAGCAGCGTGAGAAACAAGAAAAGGCCTACAATCGAAAAGCACCTGCTGTTCCTTTGATGCCAGGAGATATAGTTCTCAAAAGAAAGAGAAGACGTCATAAACTTGACAATCACTGGGAAGAAGAACCCTATACTGTGTTACCATCGACGCTTAGCAATGAAAAGACATGCCTTATCAGCAAAGATGGAGGAAAAACAACAGCTGTCGTTTCTAGAGATCGCTTAAAGAAATGTCCTGAACAACTAAGAATCCCTGAAGAAATTCCCAACCCTTTGCCAGTTCAAGAACCAAAAGAAAAGATGATCCATACTGTACTTGGAGATTTTCCAGCAAGTTGGCCTCAATACAATGGAGCAGTAGTTATTCCGGTTATTACATTCCCTCAATCTGGAGAAGTAAGAGACCCAGAAGAACCTGTTCAGAACCTGGAAGAGCCAAATGTAGCTGAAGCAGAAGACCATGCACTGGTATCAATACCTAGTACACCTATTATTCACATCGAGACACATACATCGGGTGGGAGGACACAACCTCAGACAGATGACAGTATAGTACTGCGTAGGTCAACCCGCAGCAACTTTGGTCAGCTCCCATTACGCTATAGAGAAAGTACAGTTTAGTTCAAAGTGACGGTATGAAAGGTAATGTTTAACCTGTTTATAGTTAAGTAACGTTTAAGCGAAATGTGCCCACAAGGACTATTGTGAGACCTCCTTAAAATGTTAGACCACTGGTTATGAACTGGATTTAACCACAAACTTTTGCATTGTAAAAAAAAGTTACCTCCTTGGTATCAACCACAGAGTCTGCCTGTTGAGGGGCATGGCTCTGCACCAACAAGGGGGCACGCCTGTTTATGGGGCCTGCCCTCCAACACTCGGAAGCGGGTACGCCTGTTTATGGGGCCTACCTTACACCACTCCCCTCAGGAGAGGAAGATTGGAGGAAAGGTCTGGGGAATGTGATGGCCCAGCCCTGGTCACCAAAAGGACCGGCGACCTACCTCCTGGAGGTTTTTTGGGTGGGGTTCGGACATGTGGGTGGTTGGTAGTGGAATGGTACCTGGCATGTTTAAATGTAAATAATTGCCCCTGTGTGGGAAAAGTTTGTAATTACCTTTTTTCTTTCTCTTGTCTTTGCAGCCCGAGGACGTGCTGATGATAACTAAGGGGGAATGTGGCGCCCCTGACCTGGTCAGGCACCACAGAGTATTGCACCCATGCGGGAGCAATGCTTCCAGGTAATCTCCAAAGGCCAGGATGAGGTGCACACACAAACATATAGTGACCAGGCCTCCCACATCACCAGAGGGGACCCTTGGGTAGCCAGAAGGGGTTAACTTTCAAATCCCAGCTGGGGGTGTGTTCAGGGGCTGGTTGCTAGGAAGCAGGGCAGAGAGAGAGAGGAAGAGGGAAGTCTGGAGGAAGAAGTTGAAGTGTGTGGAAGGGAGCAGAGGAGCTCTCGTGTCAGACAGGTCCTGAGGAGTGCAGTAGCTGAAAGCGGGGGAGAAAGAAGTACCGTGGGTCGGCCTGAAAATCATCCAGAGAGAAGGGTGGCTGAGTACGGAGATCCCGGTATCCGAGCACACAAGGGGAACTAGGTCCCCAGTACAGGCAGCAGATCATCCAGAGCTGCTTAACCTACAGGTGGGGGGGGGTACTTCATGCCCTCACCACGACTACACAGAGCTTGAGCCAAGCAGCAATCACCAGGCCCATAAGGGGACAGGGCCAGAAGCCATCCCACCAAGGCCACGCTGCCGGCAGACGAGCCAGAGAGAGGGGAGCAGGGTTGTAACAGCTTCCCTGGAGGGGTCCTACCACGCTTCAAGCAAAGGATCCTCCTAAAACAGAAAGAGTGCAAGGAAGGCGAGTGGACAGCTACCCTCAGAACGGCCTCCTGGAATTCCTGGTTCAACCTGGTTATCACAGTGTCGCCCGGGCATCTCACCGTGACCTCCAAACAGTGAGTAAACACGTTGAAAGACTTCTTGGACTGTGTTTGAGTCATTCTGCGACCTGTGGTCCCACACACATACACCGGGGCCTGGGGCTTGCCTCACTCTCAGGGGGCTAATATACTGACTGCACCCACCATCAGCCCCAGGCATCCCTTAATCTGCAGTGGCGGTCCCCGCTGACCGCAATACTGAGAGTGGCGTCACGACAATCCTAAAATAAGGTTCCCTACCTGTGACCAGACTGTTCCATCCACGTGGAGTCCCTGAAGGTACTGCACCGACACATACTAGCGGGGCTTCACAGAGGGCTATGTGGGAGCCATTATTCTTTATGGAGGGCTATGTGAGGCCCATTATTCTGTATGGAGGGCTATGTGGGGCCCATTGTTCTGTATAGAGTGCTATGCGGGACCCATTGTTCTGTATGGAGTGTTATGTAGGGCCCATTGTTCTGTATGGAGGGCTATGTGGGGCCCATTGTTCTGTATGGAGGATTCTGTGGAGCATATGATTCTGTATGGAGGGCTATGTGGGGACATTATTCTGTATGGAGGGCTATGTGGGGCCCATTATTCTATATGGAGGGTTATGTGGGGCCATTATTCTGTATGGAGGGCTATGTGGGACCCATTGTTCTGTATGGAGGGCTATGTGAGGCCCATTATTCTGTATGGAGGGCTATGTGGGGCCCATTATTCTGTATGGAGGACTATATGGAGCACATTATTCTGTATGGAGGGCTATGTGGGGCCATTATTCTGTATGGAGGGCTATGTGGGACCGATTGTTCTGTATGGAGGGATATGTGGGGCCCATTATTCTGTATGGAGGGCTATGTGAGGCCCATTATTCTGTATGGAGGACTATATGGAGCACATTATTCTGTATGGAGGGCTATGTGGGGCCCATTATTCTGTATGGAGGGCTATGTGGGGCCATTATACTGTATGGAGGACTGTGTGGAGGGATATGTGGGGCCCATTGTTCTGTATGGAGGGCTATGTGGGGCCCATTGTTTTGTATGGAGGGCTATGTGGGGCCCATTGTTCTGTATGGAGGACTATGTGGAGCACATTATTCTGTATGGAGGGCTATGTGGGGCCCATTGTTCTGTATGGAGGGCTATGTGAGGCCCATTATTCTGTATGGAGGGCTATGTGGGGCCCATTATTCTGTATGGAGGGCTATGTGGGGCCCATTGTTCTGTATAGAGGGCTATGTGGGACCCATTATTCTGTATGGAAGGTTATGTGGGGCCCATTATTCTGTATGGAGGGCTATGTGGGGCCCATTCTGTATGGAGGGCTATGTGGGCCCCATTATTATGTATGGAGGGCTATGTGGGGCCATTATACTGTATGGAGGGTTATGTGGGGCCCATTATTCTGTGTGGAGGGCTATGTGGGGCCCATTATTCTCTATGGAGGGCTATGTGGGGCCCATTGTTCTGTATGGAGGGCTATGTTCTGGCCCATTATTCTGTATGGAGGGCTATGTGGGGCCCATTATTCTGTCATTGATTAACAGTAAGCCTGACATCAGTAGTATGTAAAGTTTTTGAGGCAATTTTAAGGGATGACATGCAAAAATATATTGCAGAAAATGATATGATAACTGACAAACAGCATGGATTCATGAAAGATAAGTCGTGTCTAACCAACCTGTTGGGGTTCTATGAGGGGGTAAGTTCAAACCTGGATATTGGTAATGCAGCTGATGTGATTTATTTGGACTTTGCAAAGGCATTTGATACTGTACCACATAATAGCCTTATACTAAAGCTCCAGAAGCAAGGACTAGGGGACACAATATGCAACTGGGTAAGGAATTGGCTAAAAGATAGGAAACTAAGAGTAGTCATAAATGGTACATTTTCTAAATGGGCTATAGTCAGCAGTGGGGTGCCGCAGGGATCAGTACTGGGAGCAGTGGGGGCCGCAGGGATCTGTGCTTGGACCGATTCTTTTTAATCTCTTTATTAATGACCTTGTGGATGGGATTGATAGTACAGTGTCAGTCTTTGCCGATGACACCAAACTATGTAGGATATTAAAAACTGACCTGGATAATACAATATTACAAAAAGATCTGGATAAGATGTCAGAATGGGTACTTGGCAAATGAGATTTAATGTTGATAAATGTAAAGTAATGCACCTAGGACGGAGTAATCCTATAGCTGCGTATACATTAAATGGAAGTAAACTCGGGACTACAGAACAGGAGAAGGACTTGGGTATTCTCATTACAAATAAGCTGAGCAGCAGCACTCAATGTCAAGCAGCAGCTGCTAAAGAAAACAAGATTTTAGGGTGTATAAAAAGAGAGATTAGATCCCGTGATCCCAACGTATTGTTACCCCTCTATAAATCACTTGTAAGGTCACATCTGGAATACGGGATCCAGTTTTGGGCACCACATTTTAAAAAGGACATTCAGAAGTTAGAGTCAGTTCAAAGGCGGGCAACTAGACTATTACAAAGAATGGAGGCCGCCCGTATGATGAGAGGAATGGAGGCCTCCCATATGATGAGGAATGGAGGCCGCCCGTATGATGAGGAATGGAGGCCGCCCATATGATGACAGGCTGAAAAAGTTAGATATGTTTAGCTTAGAAAAAAGACGTCTCAGAGGAGATCTCATTTATATGTATAAATACATGTGTGGTCAATATAAAGGACTGGCACATGACTTATTTCTTCCAAAGACAGTACTAAGGACCAGGGGGCACTCACTGTGAGTGGAAGAAAAGCGATTCCAACAGCTAAATAGGAAAGGGTTCTTTACAGTTAGAGCAGTCAGACTGTGGAATGCCCTACCACAAGAGGTAGTAATGGCAGATACTATAACAGCTTTTAAAAAAGGGCTGGATGATTTCCTCAGTACACACAACATTGTTGGTTGTAAATGACTTAGTGACTAAATGTAGAACTGGTGGAGGAAGGTTGAACTAGATGGACCTAGGTCTTTTTTTCAACCTAAGTAACTATGTAACTATGTAACTATGTAACATTGGTCCAAGTGCAATACCCTTTTTTATCGTTTTGCATTTGCCCGATTTATTTGGTGGTATGAGCGTCAATGCAGCTGCATGCCCCTTCTTACTCCTCTCTTTTTGCTTTCTTGAACTTAGTTAATTAACTTTTGTAACTGGAAGTTTTCTGAATATTTACAGGCAATCTGCTATCAGGGCTAGAAGAATGACGAGCCACAAGTCTAAAGACTGATTTCAGAATGGTTGAACATCCTACGTCATCCACACAGTGTCCTCCATTGCGCTCCTGCACAGGCGTACTTTGCTCTTCCCTGCTACAAATAATGTAGTGCGCATGCACGGGCGTTCTTTGACGTTTCCCCATGCTTGCGCATTACAGTACTTTGGTCTGCCCTCAGCAAGGCAGAAAGAAGTGCACCTGTGCTGGAGCGCAACGGAGGACGGCAATCATAGGGATAGAGTGAGCGCCGGAACAGAGAGCATTGATGCCCATTGGATCGGACCGCCCCACAGGTGAGTAGGTGACAGGTACCCTTCAAGTGAATTCCTAAATATTTTAACATGCTAATTATACAGATCGTAGAGTGTTAAGGTAGCAAATATTCTTGTCTATCAATTGGGCTATTTAAAAGAGTTGTCCCACAATAACACTTTTCATTAATTCACAGAATAGATCCATAGAGCAAGTTTCTGATCACTGTGGGTCACACCTCTTTGGCTCAGAAATGGGGGGTCTTATGTCTCCAACACATGGCTGCTCCATTCAATTGAACTGACGGACATAGAAAATTATAGTGCTTAGCAATCAGCCATTAGGCTACCCGTTAGGCTACGGGTTGAACTAGATGGACTTAGAGTCTCCCTTCAACCTTAAAAACTATGAAACTTTGAAGCCATAGACAAGTATAGGGGGCTTTACACGCTGCGATATCGTTAGTGAATTATCGTCGGGGTCACTGTGTTTGTGACGCACATCCGGCGTCATTAACAAGATCGCAGTGTGTGAAACATACGAGCGACCTTAAATGATCGCAAAAGAGGTCAAAATCGTTTGCCGCGGAGAGGTCGTCCTAAAACCAAAAATCGTTCTCTGCTAATTAGCGATGTTGTTCCTCGTTCCTGCGGCACCACACATCGCTGTGTGTGACACCGCAGGAGCGACGAACATCTCCTTACCTGCCTCCACCGGCAATGCGGAAGGAAGGAGGTGGGCGGGATGTTACATCCCGCTCATCTCCGCCCCTCCGCTTCTATTGGACGCCTGCCGTATGACGTCACTGTGACGCCGCACGAACCGCCCCCTTAAAAAGGAGGCGTTTCGCCGGCCAGAGCGACGTCGCAGGGCAGGTAAGTGCGTGTGACGGGGGTAAGCGAGGTTGTGCGGCACGGGCAGCGATTTGCCCGTGTCGCACAACCGACGGGTGCGGGTTCGATCGCTTGCGATCTCGCTAGCGAGATCGCAGCATGTAAAGTGCCCTTATGAGTCTCCAAACCTTCAGCAAATTATTCCTGGCTAAGGTGGATGTCCACTTGGAATATTCAGACATGTAAAGATGTGGCCAGAAAAAGGAGACCACTGTAAAATGCGATCATATGGGAACAATGGGCGACCAATAAGGATGAGTATTACGCTTTCTATTTCTTTTTTTAAACCCGACTGAACCTTTTTACTAGTTATTTGTATCAACTGGAAACTATAAAAGAGACAAGTCCGGAGGATCTTACTCTAAAGTGGAAGATTCCGGCATAGTTTTTTCTGAACCCTTGATTGTCGGGAATTATTTTGTCCAGTGCTTCACGCTTCTTGGTAATGGATCCAATAGCAGAAAACAACCAGCAATTACCTGTGAAATACATGGTCAATAATCCGGTTATTCATCCTGCTCAGACTCACCAGGACGCATACAGTAGGTATGAAGCCAACTAATATACATATAAAATATAACATATCTTCGTACCCCTTCATACGTCTGTGCATTAAACACACATGTTGATGGTCCATGGGGAAGATACGTATGTACAGTGCCTTGTGAAAGTATTCGGCCCCCTTGAATTTTTCAACCTTTTCCCACATTTATTGTTTCAAACATAAAGATAAAAATTTTTTAATTTTATGGTGAAGAATCAACAAGTGGGACTCAATTGAACGAAATTTGTTGCTTATTTTAAACTTTTTTAAAAAATAAAAAACTGAAAATTGGGGCGTGCAATATTATTCATCCCCTTTACTTTCAGTGCAGCAAACTCACTCCAGAAGTTCATTGAGGATCTCTGAATAATCCAATGTTGTCCTAAATGACTGATGATGATAAATATAAGCCCCTGTGTGTAATCAAGTCTCCATATAAATGCACCTGCTCTGTGATAGTCTCAGTGTTCTGTTTAAAGTTCAGATAGCATCATGAAGACCAAGGAACACAACAGGCAGGTCCGTGATACTGTTGTGAAGAAGTTTAAAGCCGCATTTGGTTACAAAAAGATTTCCAAAACTTTAAACATCCCAAGATGCACTGTGCAAGCGATCATATTGAAATGGAAGGAGTATCATACCACTACAAATCTACAAAGACCCGGCCGTCCTTCAAAAATGTCATGTCAAACAAGAAGAATAATCAGAGATGCAGCCAAGATCCCCATGATCACTCTGGATGAACCGCAGAGATCTACAGCTGAGGTGGGAGAGTCTGTCCATAGGACAACAATCAGTCGTACACTGTACAAATCTGGCCTTTATGAAAGAGTGACAAGGAGAAAGCCATTTCTCAAAGATATCCATAAAAAGTGTTGTTTAAAGTTTGCCACCTGGGAGACACCAAACATGTGGAAGAAGGTGCTCTGCTCAGATGAAACCAAAATCAAAATTTTTGGCACAATGCCAAACGATATGTTTGGCGTAAAAGCAACACAGCTGATCACCCTGAACACACCATCCCCACTGTCAAACATGGTGGTGGCAGCATCATGGTTTGTGCCTGCTTTTCTTCAGCAGGGACAGGGAAAATGGTTAAAATTGACGGGAAGATGAATGGAGCTAAATACAGAGCTATTCTTGAAGAAAACCTATTGGAGTCTGCAAAAGACCTGAGACTGGGACGGAGATTTGTCTTCCAACAACAAAAACATATCCAAAACATAAAGCAAAATCTACAATGGAATGTGTCATGAAAATATAATAAGCAGATATGTTTTCATGGTCTCTGGTATCAGGAGTGATCCCAGAACCCCCCCCCCCCCACTCCCCTCTCCCTCCAGAGCCCTGCAAAATTAACAGCCAGGAAGAGATTTCCTTGTTAGAGGATTTAACACATACCTTTCAATTAACTCCAACACCCCTCCCCAGCTCTTCAAAGACCCCCTGCGTAGCCAGAGACGCTCCAACTACAATCTGTATACACAGGGGTGGAGTACAAGTTTCCTACAGGAATATAGCTTTGCTCATCAAAGGGCTGGGGCAGCCGTATTGTCTCCGTTGGGGAAGTACAGTCCTATGAAAACGTTTGGGCACCCCTATTAATGTTAACCTTTTTTCTTTATAACAATTTGGGTTTTTGCTATTTCAGTTTCATATACAGTTAGGTCTAGAAATATTTGGACAGTGACACAAGTTTTGTTATTTTAGCTGTTTACAAAAACATGTTCAGAAATACAATTATATATATAATATGGGCTGAAAGTGCACACTCCCAGCTGCAATATGAGAGTTTTCACATCCAAATCGGAGAAAGGGTTTAGAAATCATAGCTCTGTAATGCATAGCCTCCTCTTTTTCAAGGGACCAAAAGTAATTGGACAAGGGACTCTAAGGGCTGCAATTAACTCTGAAGGCATCTCCCTCGTTAACCTGTAATCAATGAAGTAGTTAAAAGGTCTGGGGTTGATTACAGGTGTGTGGTTTTGCATTTGGAAGCTGTTGCTGTGACCAGACAACATGCGGTCTAAGGAACTCTCAATTGAGGTGAAGCAGAACATCCTGAGGCTGAAAAAAAAGAAAAAATCCATCAGAGAGATAGCAGACATGCTTGGAGTAGCAAAATCAACAGTCGGGTAGATTCTGAGAAAAAAGGAATTGACTGGTGAGCTTGAGAACTCAAAAAGGCCTGGGCGTCCACGGATGACAACAGTGGTGGATGATCGCCGCATACTTTCTTTGGTGAAGAAGAACCCGTTCACAACATCAACTGAAGTCCAGAACACTCTCAGTGAAGTAGGTGTATCTGTCTCTAAGTCAACAGTAAAGAGAAGACTCCATGAAAGTAAATACAAAGGGTTCACATCTAGATGCAAACCATTCATCAATTCCAAAAATAGACAGGCCAGAGTTAAATTTGCTGAAAAACACCTCATGAAGCCAGCTCAGTTCTGGAAAAGTATTCTATGGACAGATGAGACAAAGATCAACCTGTACCAGAATGATGGGAAGACAAAAGTTTGGAGAAGAAAGGGAACGGCACATGATCCAAGGCACACCACATCCTCTGTAAAACATGGTGGAGGCAACATGATGGCATGGGCATGCATGGCTTTCAATGGCACTGGGTCACTTGTGTTTATTGATGACATAACAGCAGACAAGAGCAGCCGGATGAATTCTGAAGTGTATCGGGATATACTTTCAGCCCAGATTCAGCCAAATGCCGCAAAGTTGATCGGACGGCGCTTCATAGTACAGATGGACAATGACCCCAAGCATACAGCCAAAGCTACCCAGAAGTTCATGAGTGCAAAAAAGTGTAACATTCTGCAATGGCCAAGTCAATCACCAGATCTTAACCCAATTGAGCATGCATTGCACTTGCTCAAATCCAGACTTAAGACGGAAAGACCCACAAACAAGCAAGACCTGAAGGCTGCGGCTGTAAAGGCCTGGCAAAGCATAAAGAAGGAGGAAACCCAGCGTTTGGTGATGTCCATGGGTTCCAGACTTAAGGCAGTGATTGCCTCCAAAGGATTTGCAACAAAATATTGAAAATAAAAATATTTTGTTTGGGTTTGGTTTATTTGTCCAATTACTTTTGACCTCCTAAAATGTGGAGTGTTTGTAAAGAAATGTGTACAATTCCTACAATTTCTATCAGATATTTTTGTTCAAACCTTCAAATTAAACGTTACAATCTGCACTTGAATTCTGTTGTAGAGGTTTCATTTCAAATCCAATGTGGTGGCATGCAGAGCCCAACTCGCGAAAATTGTGTCACTTGTCCAAATATTTCTGGACCTAACTGTATCTAATAACTGATGGACTGAGTAATATTTCTGGATTGAAATGAGGTTTATTGTACTAACAGAAAATGTGCAATCCGCATTTAAACAAAATTTGACCGGTGCAAAAGTATGGGCACCTCAACATAAAAGTGACATTAATATTTTGTAGATCCTCCTTTTGCAAAAATAACAGCCTCTAGTCACTTCCTGTAGCTTTTAATGAGTTCCTGGATCCTGGATGTATATTTGACCATTCCTGCTTACTAAACAATTCCAGGTCAGTTAAGTTTGATGGTCGCCGAGCATAGACAGCACGCTTCAAATCATCCCACAGATTTTCAATGATATTCAGGTCTGGGGACTGGGATGGCCATTCCAGAACATTGTAATTGTTCCGCTGCATGAATGCCTGAGTAGATTTGGAGCGGTGTTTTGGATCATTGTCTTGCTGAAATATCCATCCCCTGCGTAACTTCAACTTCGTCACTGATTCTAGCATATTATTGTCAAGAATCTGCTGATACTGAGTTGAATCCATGCGACCCTCAACTTTAACAAGATTCCCGATGCCGGCATTGGCCACACAGCCCCAAAGCATGATGGAACCTCCACCAAATTTTACTGTGGGTAGCAAGTGTTTTCTTGGAATGCCGTGTTTTTTTGCCTCCATGCATAACGCCTTTTTGTATGACCAAACAACTCAATCTTTGTTTCATCAGTCCACAGGACCTTCTTCCAAAATGTAACTGGCTTGTCCAAATGTGCTTTTGCATACCTCAGGCGACTCTGTTTGTGGCGTCCTGGCAGAAACGGCTTCTTTCGCATCACTCTCCCATACAGCTTCTCCTTGTGCAATGTGCGCTGTATTGTTGACCGATGCACAGTGACACCATCTGCAGCAAGATGATGCTGCAGGTCTTTGGAGGTGGTCTGTGGATTGTCCTTGACTGTTCTCACCATTCTTCTTCTCTGCCTTTCTGATATTTTTCTTGGCCTGCCACTTCTGGGCTTAACAAGAACTGTACCTGTGTTCATCCATTTCCTTACTATGTTCCTCACAGTGGAAACTGACAGTTTAAATCTCAAAAAGACAACTTTTTGTATCCTTCCCCTGACCAACTATGTTGAATAATCTTTGTTTTCAGATCATTTGAGAGTTGTTTTGAGGAGCCCATGATGCCACTCTTTATAGGAGATTCAAATAGGAGAACAACTTGCAAGTGGCCACCTTAAATACCTTTTCTCATGATTGGATACACCTGCCTATGAAGTTCAAAGCTCAATGAGGTTACAAAACCAATTTAGTGCTTTAGTAAGTCAGTAAAAAGTAGTTAGGAGTGTTCAAATCAAGAAATTGATAAGTGTGCCCATACTTTTGCACCGTTCAAATTTTGTTTAAATGCGGATTGCACATTTTCGGTTAGTAAAATAAACCTCATTTCAATCCAGAAATATTACTCAGTCCATCAGTTATTAGATATATGAAACTTAAATAGCTGTTGCAAAAACCCAAATTGTTATAAAGAAAAAAGGTTAACATTAATAGGGGTGCCCAAACTTTCTCATATGACTGTATTAATATTGCGAGATACATATGTCCCCCAGATATGGCGGGCATACCGCTGATTTTGAAATTCCATAACTCACATCTCACATATTTAAGCTTAATCATAGGACATACGGAAGAGTCACAAATTAATATCTGCCACCCAGAACAAACCACATTCACCTTCTGCTAAAATCATAATATCAAAAATGAAGGTAATATCGTCCGCGTGGGATGCTCCTACACGGAGATATGAGGACCATGAGGATTCCATAATTTTGGAAGAGAAAAAACCCTCCCTTACATGATGTAGCAGAGGGGGGGGCTGCGGGTGGTACAGAGGTGAATAAAAGCCCGTGTCTTTGTACACACTGGGTCAATGCCAGAGGATATGCATTCTGTGCATAGGATTGTCCAGTTCCCAGGGGCTGCCTCTCCCCCTATAGCTGAGCCATAATCTGTGACCAGATGTAGTAATCTTTCATTTTTTTCCTTTTTATTTTATGTAATTGTATACTGTATGTGTATTGTTCCCTTTTGTAAATTATTGTATATTTTTTAAGCTCTGCCTATTTTCGGATTAAATATATAAAATTTAATAGCTTCCTTCCTCATATGCTTTATATACGAATATAGAAACCCGAAGGGCCTTATGCTATCTGAAACGGGTCCCGAGCTCCCTGTAGAAAGTCTGGGTGGTGGCAGCATAATTATTATTGCATAGAATTATTGGAGTGCTATCATTAAGGGTACCGAGGTATATATATATATTCCATTAGCGGGAATCGGTGATATATACATTTACCCTTGCTGTGAGACCTCCAATAACTGGTATTATTAGCTCAGCAGCCTCATTTTATGCATTGTCCTGCAGTATCAAAAGTGGCCTGCCGACAAGGGGGGCGCTAGAGAGTAGTCGTGTTCTTGACAAATCAACGAACAGCTGTGGGATATCTCAGTGACTCCCCCGGCTGCTCATGACAGAATGGTTCACAAATAAACATATCCAGGTGTTAGAATGGCCAAGTCACAGTCCAGACCTGAACCCAATCGAGAATCTGTGGAAAGAGCTCAAAACTGCTGTTCACAAGCCTCTCCATCCAACCTCACTCAGCTCCAGCTGTTTACAAAGGAAGAATGGGCGAGAATTTCAGTCTCTCGATGTGCAAAACACATACCCCAAGAGACTTGTGCTGCAATCGCAGCAAAAGGGGCGCTACAAAGTATTAACTTAAAGGGGATGAATAATATTGCACGCCCCAATTTTCAGTTTTTTATTTTTTACAAAAATTTAAAAAAAGCAATAAATATCGTTCAACTTCACAATTGTGTCCCACTTGTTGATTCTTCACCATAAAATGCAATTTTTTTATCTTTATGTTTGAAGCCTGAAATGTGGGAAAAGGTTGAAAAATTCAAGGGGGCCGAATACTTTCGCAAGGCACTGTATGTGAAGCAGAACGATGAGTATGGGAAGGGAACATCAGTTGTGGCAGTAAATATTGGAGCAGTTCATAGATAAGGAGTGTGAAAGTTTTATTGTCCTCTGATTGAGGTCTGGTCCAGAGCTGTGATGCCCCCAGATGGTCTGAGGAGTACATTTCTTAATTTATGTAAAAAGACATAAATTCACGTGACCCCTTCATTCCTGCTTTGAATGTGTCAAAGGTCATCATTAGTTTGTACTCCCGGACTCTTCTGTCTCTCTGGAATTTGAAGTTTCCTTTGAATACCGTGATCACAGCATTATGGACATGGGAATGTAGTCTTACATCTCTATGTTCTTTTAGCCCCTTGACGACCAATGACTTACATGTACATCATTGGTCATGTCCCTGTGATTACCGCGGGCTCCGGCGACAAGCCTGCAATAATCCCTGCCCATATCTGTTGATCTGATCAGCAGACATGTGCGGTTAAGAGGCTCAAGTAGATCGGAGATCCGCCCATGCCTGTTAACCCCTTTAATTGCGCTGTCAAAATCTGACAGTACGACCTAAAGCGCCATGGTGGGGATTGCGCTGCTGCCCGCCACCATCGGAGGCCCTGTGATACGATCACAGGGAGCCTTGGTGTTACCATGACAACGTGGGGTCAGATGATTACCCCTGTTGCTGGGAGGACTCACTTCCTGTAAGAGGCGGCAAAGCGCAGCACTCACGGGAGATCAGCATTTCTCCTGATCAGAGCGATGCTGAAGCTGCTGCTGATTATGCTGAAGCATCGCTCTGATCAGAAGTGATAGCAGTGTGGAGTCATAAAGTCCCCTAGGGGAACTAGTAAAATCTGTAAAAAAAAAATTGTAAAATATAAAAAAACCCCTAAAAGTTCAAATCACCCCCTTTTTTTACCCATTGAAATGGAAACAATAAAAATACACATATTTGGTATTGCCGCTTTCAGAAATGCCTGATCTGCCAAACTATAAAATCAATTAACCTGATCAGTACAAGGCATAGCGAGAAAAAAAAAATCCAAACAGTAAAATTAAGGGGTTTTTGGTCTCCACAGCATTGCAATACAATGCAAAAACAGGCGATCAAAACGTCGCATCCATCTAAAAATTGTATCATTAAAATTGGCAGCTCAAGACGCAAAAAATAAGCCCTCACTGAGCCCCAGATACCAAAAAAATGAGAATGCTACAGGTCTCGGAAAATGGCGACAAAAGTGCAATTCTTTTTTGGGACAAACTTTGGAAAAAAATTTCACCACTTAGCAAACATGTGCAGTATACTTTTACTTTTATCTGTCTACAAACGCATACCAACTTGAGGCATCATACTGACACCTCAGTTTTACCATATAGTAAACATTGTAAATAAAAGACCCCCAAAACAATTGTGCAATTGCGCTTTTTTGCAATTTCAACGCACTTGGAAATTTTTTTCTCATACACTATATGGTAAAACTAATGGTTTCATTCAGAACTACAACTCGTCCCGCAAAAAAAACCAAACCTCCCTCCTGGGGATGAAGGGGTTATGGTCCTGCTGAACCAGGGCTTATATCTAAACAGGGGTTGGAGGAACATGTCCACACAATTCTGGGTTGTATGAGGGCACAAACAAAGCACCATGCCTTGGCCACAGATCATACAAACTAAATGTTTATGCTGAGGTAGCTGCCCTGAGAAATTCTTACCGCGTCTACGATGCAAAATGTCCGATATGCTCATTCCATCCACAGTAAAGCATGGCTCCTTACATATTACCTGCATAAAAGAACCAAAATTGTAACTAAATCCAGCTCCTAAAAATAAGCTCCTAAGAACACCATGTATTTATACAAAGCTGAAAATAAATTCTGTGTGCAAACCGGCCATATATTCTGTCTACCTGCAGACTCTTCTAGGAGGATCCCAGTAATACTGGGATTCTCCTAGTGGAGCCTTTATAATTTGGAGGGATTTTTGACAACCTCTTACATATGTTTATGTGATTTGTTTTAGTTTTGCCTGTGTCATTCCTGGGTTTCATAGATCCATTTCCGACTCTGTGCTGGACACAGAAGCCAATTCTATAAGTAAGCACATCATGGGTACTGTATATAAAGGGATCTGTCTAACTGGCCAGTTGACTTATCTATGTATATATGTCATGGGTATGACATGGTAACCAGGAGTAAGGGCACCTAAACTCTCGCTTATTCCAGAGGTAGGCTCGATGGTAGCCAGATCTGGACCGCCAGCGTGGCCCTAACTCCTGAGCAGCCCTGGTGTAACACCCCCTCCCCCCACCCCCTGGGGAGGGCTAGAACAGGAGTAAAGAATCCCACAAATATCAACAGACAGGGGGAAATTAAAACTAGAACTCACTGCAAGCACACACAGGGGAAAAGACAATACGTGCTCAGGGAGAAATAAAGTACAGTTAGGAAGTAAACAAACAACAAGGTTATATCCACAGCAAATCAAATAGCATACAACAGTTCACCGACAACTGGATCACCACGCACAAAGACCAATAACGCTGAAGCAGAGTTAGAGCTATATTTGGCATGTGAGGCTAGGTTCCACCATCTTTTAAATGGCGGGGGCGGCTATGATAGGACGTCAGCAACCTGTGACCTCCACAGCTATTAACCAGCCAGGAGGAATAAACTCCTGCTAAACCGAAGACCAAAGAGCACAAAACAGTCGACGCCCGACTCTGGGTGAGCTACTAAGAAACATCAGATTGACTGCCAGACTCTGCAATGTGAATAGAGTCTGCAGTCGCCATGACAGTAGACCTCCCTCTACGAGGGGCCTCTGGACTCTCAGGATCCACTGGCCCTGGTATCTCAGGATGGCGACGATGAATAGACCTAACCAGACATTCTGCATGGATATCTGATGCTGGTACCCAAGCCCCCTCCTAAGAACAATAACCCAGCCAGTGCACTAGATACTGCAGACCACGAGGAACCACCCGGGAGTCAACAATTCTGGACCCCACAAACTCCAGAGAACCGTACACCAAAACTAAGGACGGAAGGGCAGGAAAAAGATCTCCTGAACCCATAAATTTCTTCAGAAGAGATTTATGAAATACATTATAAATTTGTGAACAGCAGGTAACGCCAACCGAAAGGCCAGCGGGTTGATGACAGCAGAAATTCTAAAAGCCAATACGTGCTCAGGGAGAAATAAAGTACAGGGAGGAAACAAACAAACAACAAGGATATATCCACACCAAATAGCAACAACTGGGTCTTCACGCACAAAGACCGATAACGCAGGAGCAGAACTAGAGCTATATGAATAGAGTCTGGAGACGCAGTGACAATATATCACCTAATGGCTTTGATAGAGAAGAGGGCTCATTAAAATGAGCAGTCAGCCAGAACTGCTGACATGCCAAGAATTAAACACTTTCATATTGAGAGAACTAATTTGAAAGTAGAGATTTCAAACCTAAAACTGATGTTGTGGCATTATGTAATGCATTTCACTATTTGAAATGTGTTTTTATATGTTTGATGATTTGCATGCAAATGGTTGGTAGAGACATGGTTAATAGTTGCGACTAGCCCTTGATGGGAGGAGCTACATGGGCATACAGGTTGCAGCTCCTGGTAGTGAGTGAGAAAGTGTTAACTATTTGCAGACCTGCATGCAATGAGTGTTTGTGTGCACAGAGGAGAGATCAGGAAGCATCAGATAGTATATCCTAAGATAGTAAAGAGACATTAGCAAAAGGTGGATTTCAGGTAGGAAGACTAGAGTAGACTGGAGGGGAGGATGAGGTCTTGGGTGTGGGCCGTGGGGGCTATTGATATGGTATGGAACTTTGCACGGGGAAAGCAGAAGGCCCAATTAAAAGGAAATTAATGGAAGGAATTTAATAAAAAAGGATTTTAGCAAACTGTAACAGCGTGTCCCTCCCCCGACTGTCCTGTATGTACTACTTCTGGTGGGAGATTGTTTGTTCTTCTCAGGATGGGACTCATCCAATCCACAACTTGGTAGAGAGAATAGAGCCAGGATGTCTAGAATCCTTTCAGGTATCAGTTGTCCAGGGGGAGGTGGGCCCTCCTGCCCACCTAAGGGGCTGATCCCAGGAGAAAAGAACAATGAGACCCATGGTAGTCAGTAGTTGGATCTCGGCAGGAGAAGGACTAGGATCTATAGCTGAGGCTAGATCCTAGGGCCTGTGTATGGACTGTTACAGATTGGAGATCAGTGGCAACATGGGATTGTGTTTTGTTGTTCACCCTTTTGGACTCAAGCAACTTATATAAGGACCATTGCCCTATTTTCCCTGGCGTCGGAATACCGGGAGGCGCCCCTGGATCTGTTGTTTTGTTGTGGACTCCTTGCAGACTTTAAGGATTTATATTCATGTTTGGTGCTTTATCTTTGTGGTTCCAATAAAGCCCTTTAAATTGTTCCTCGGCCTGGCGTCCATTACTGCTCTGTCGCATACCCCGTAACACAAACTATTATCCACACTGCAGAGAAGGTTATAGTTTTTGACTGTGATTTCCCTCAATTCGTTGTAAACCATCTGGTCCTGGGGCATATCCACAGGTAACAATTACAACACACACCCAGCCAGGACCGTTTTCATGTAGTGTGGTGGGGTGTGGAAGACAAGCACCTAGCCAAAGGATACCGCCGTTCATCATATTACACTTGGCATAGTCAGCAGAATCAGGTCTTACAAAAACAATGGAATGTTGTGAAGACTCTAATGCGGGCGTCACACGAAACGATCTATCGTGCGATGCATCGTCGGGGTCACGGTTTTGGTGACGCACATCTGGCATCGTTTGCGACATGGTTTCGTGTGACACCTCCGAGTGACGCTGAATCGGTCACAAATTGTGAGTCGTGTACACGTCGCTTATTTTTAAAAAATCGTTTATTTCTTATGGCGCCGGTTGTTCATCGTACCCAGGGCAGCACACATTGCTCTGTGTGACACCCCAGGAACGATGAACACAGCTTACCTGCGTCCCGCGGCACCCGCTGGCTATGTAGAAGGAAGGAGGTGGGCAGGATGTTTACGTTCCGCTCATCTCCGCCCCTCCGCTTCTATTGGCCGGCGGCTGTGTGACGTCGCTGTGATGCTGAACGTCCCTCCCCCCTTCAGGAAGAGGATGTTCGCCGCCCACAGCGAGGTCGCTCAGCAGGTAAGTACATGTGATGGCAGTTTAACGACTTTGTGCGACACGGGCAGCGATTTTCCCGTGACGCACAAACGACGGGGGCAGGTACGATCGCTCGTGCGATCGCACGATAGATCGTACCGTGTGACGCCCGCATAAGGGTGCGCTGATATGTGCATATATAAAAAAACGCTCAGATTCTCAGTCAGAATAGTTGGTGAGTGTTAGGTCAGTGTCATGTGTTTTTTCCTCACCTAGTCATGCGAGTACTATGCAAGTGTGTATTTTTTTATAGGCGTGAAAAAAAAACACACACTCTCATGACATGTGAATGCTAGGTTCGGGGAATAAAAGGCATGGCCTAACACTTACCTGACACCAGCCAACTTTTCTGGCTAAGAATCTGAGCAATTTTATATTCGCAGATGTGAGCACACACTAAGAAGGAAATTGTATTTACATAATGTCTAAAGATAGCGTAGGTAATGGATCCCAGGATAGCGGTAGAGGTCGCAGCAGAAAAAGGAAAATCCACCCATCGTGGGCAAAGAGGATGCAAAATGGCGCAAAAAAAATTCCAGCCCTTCATAGGTTCTGTGTCAAGAAGGGAGTGTCCTGCAAAGAGTAGGCGGGAGAGGTGCCCACTTATGGAAGGTGAGATGCAAGCAAAAGGCCCTCTAATTGGGAGGTGAAATAAGAAAACAGGCAGAGACACCGATGAAAGTGTGTTATGTGATGCCCTGGCCTAGCCAGGTAGTCACAGAAGAGTGCATCCTCCTTGGTAATTCCATACACACCCCCACATGGTGCATATGAACAGCCGCCGCCCCTCCCCCTCAGGGTAGGAAGTGAAGAGAGCAGGAGGGGAGGAGTCGAGTTCAGTTGTAGGAGAGAGGCAGAGCAGTGAGGAGTGTGTCTCCTGGGCTGCTGGAGAGAAAGAAAAGGAGCAAGCTGTGTGCCGAAGGAGTCTGCAGAGAAAGGTGCAGAGCGGTCAGGGGTTGGAGCCACTGGACGGTGGGAACAAGTCAGGCATTAGGAGGGGACCCGAAGTGGACCAGGGCAGGGTAGTGGCCCGCCGGCATCGTGAACGGGAACCCGGACTAGTGCAGGGGAGTGGACTCCCCGTTCCAACCAGAGGAGTTAACCAGACTACGAAGGGGCCCCGCACGGTGTGTGGAACCCGGACACTACTCCCCCACGGCTCCCGGACACCGGCAGTTTGGTTTACAAAAGGACTCTGTGTTTACTGACCTTCCACATCCGTACAGCCTCATCAAGCATCACGATTACCAACTGTAAGTAAGTTCCCTACTTCCTGCCTCCTAAAGACTGTTCCCTGCAACCCTTCACAATACCCTGGGCCCCGCGGCATCCATCCCTACCCACGGAGGGGTTAAAATCCAGCTGCCATCCCATCGCCCAGGGTGTCCCACAAAAGCAGCGGTGGTGCCACACCTCACCACACACTGTGGGTGGCGTCACAGACAATCTCCCTTGTAAATATCCCCCTTTCACTTGTAGACGGTGGACCGCTGCTCGAGGCCCGGGTCCGGTTCCCACTCGAGCCACAGTAAATCCCCGAATCCGAGCATCCCCGAGCAGCCCCTTAGCTACGGTCTGGCCCCCACCCACAACAGTTACATGCCAAGAGAACAGTTGTGTGGCGCCAGGAAGTGTGCAGTAACAAAGCGGTCAGCTCCATTAGTTTTCTGTGAGCGAAAAGAGAACAGCACCATACAAACAGCGAGAGAAGCCATCAGAGCAAAATGACAGAGCCACAATCTCCACCTCAAGAAGGAAGCAAGGAACAGGATGCATGACTATTAGCTCGAGAAACAGGATCCCGCTCAAGGGATCCATCGAAAGTTGTTCAAACCCGCACTTCTAAACTGGAGACAGGAGGATGGTCCACACCACGGTACTCTCTGTGGGGAAGGTAGGGAAAAGTTTCATAAAATCATGGGGGAACTCCATGTGATGGGTCTGACGGCATCCAAGAGAAGACAAGTTGAGCTAAAGAACTTTTGATGGGCCCCTTGGCAGCACACTTTAATGAGTGGGCCTATTATTGAGAAGTCATCTGTTTTGACTCACAGAAGGGATTCAGGCTCATGCATTAGCATGAGAATGGCCATAGAGTATTGCTGGGAAGGCGGATGGTGGAGAATGAATATCTACCTCAAAGGCTACACAGGCTGTCCACTGGCAAGCAGGTGCTGTTTCTTAAGTAAGAATGTCCGATGGATCGTATGCGATTGGTATCATACGAGAATACACTCTAGCAAATGTGGAACAGTGGAAGGCCAATAGAGCAATGGAAAGACACAATACCTGAGAAGAGCACATCAAAAAGCAAGGATGGCCATCAACTGCGAGGAATCGGGTTCTGCATCAGAACTCGATTCCGGGGGAGGCCTACCTGCTGTCCCAGGTGTCAGCTGAGAGATACCATTGATCTTGCAAGAATCCGTGGTGGTCCAGTTAACACCAGTGGTTGGTTGCATGAAGCTTTTGTTACAGTAAGGTTTGGACTATCTATGGAGCAGCCTGGAGAGGAGCGTGGTCTAGACAATGCTTACCAAAGACCCTCAAAAGAACTGGAACATGATCGAGTTCTGAATGTTGTGCTCAGTGCAGTAGTTCAAAGCTCCTGGATGCATTTTTCACTCCCAGGTTACTGTTGAGAACTACATTAATAAATAATTTTTATCGAGCCAAGGGCAAGCAGACTGCAGGGGGCTGATATCAGGCTGGCACTTCATCTGGCTCTTCCCAATTTGCACTGGTGAGGTGGCAATTGATATAATATTTTTGGGAGATTGATGTCAGATGTGTAATGTCAGCTTGTATGAAGCCCAGGGGTTAGTAATAGAGAGGCATCTATCAGACACCCACATTACTTACTCAGTAATAAAAAAAAAACACAGGAAAAATAGTTTATTTGAATAATGACACCCCCACACTATCCATTTATCACCATTTTACTTATACACCCCCACATTATCCTTTTTTCACCAATTTATTATAAATAAATAGGTGAAAAAGGAATAGTGTGAGGTGTCATTCAAATAAAATATTTTTTTCTGTATTTTTTTTTTATTTCTGGGTTAGTAATAGGGGTGTCTGATAGACACCTCTCTATTACTAACCCCTGGACTTGAAGCCAGCTGACATTACACAGGGGTGCTATTTTTAGGCTGGCAAGGGCCAAATAACCATTGGCCTTTGCAGCCAGATAATACAAGCTCCCAGCCACCTGCTGTATTTTGTTTGTTTAAAAAAAAATGGGGGGACACCACACCATTTTATAAAAATATTATTTATTAGGTTAAAACAAGGCTAAATGCCATGAAAGGCACTAAAGGGTGCCTTTGTACAAACCTTGCTCTAATCTAAACTTTTCTTTCTACATTAACTCTACTTGAACTGCTTCCAGAGGACAGTGTTATGATCTGGTAACCGTGGACAATCACGAAAAACCCCATTAATCAGGAAAAAACAAAACCACGAGAGTAGTTGGAAACTAAGCTGACCGCAATCCCCTATCTATCGGACAACACTAGCAGTAGCAGTGGGATGTTCCTAACACACCTAGACACCTCGTCACTGCCGGAGAAACTATCTACACCTCACAGATAGAAATGAGAAATCCTAACTTGCCTCGTAGTAGTCCCCAAAGTAATAGCAAGCCCCAAACATGTAAACAACGGTGATGTAAGAAAACACAATTCCCAGATAAAAAATATAGCTCAGCAAAGGTGAGGCCCGACTTACTAGATAGAACAGAACAGATGACTGATTTTGGCCAGCAAAAATCCCTGCAAAAAATACCAATCTCCTGATAGGAAAAAAGACCTGAGACCACTTGGTCTCTCCCCCACTATATCAGGTACTCTTGTGCCAGACACTTTACATAGAACTGCAAGCTCCCTTTCTTGCTGGAGGAACTGCCCTGCTCACAAAAGCAGAAATACAGATCCTCACAAACAAGAAACCAAACCAGAACCAAATGGAATAAGCAGAAACACTCTTAAGTGCAAATCCAGCAATTAATTCACAAAAAGTAGTAAACTTATCTGGAGTAGGTTCAGGCACAGAATAAATGGGAGAAACTGAAGGGAAAACTCCCAGTCATCTTCAGAAGCAGGTACCAAACATTTATCACTGGCAGCCACCAAGCACAAAATGCTCTCCTAAATAGACTAGGCTGATCTGCAATAGGATTTCCACACCAGCACCTACTCGGATGACATTCACAACAGGACAGTGTGCTGAGCATCGCACCCCTTATCTCATATAAGACCCGATGACGCAATGCGGCCAGCTAATCACAGTAATATTAGTAATACTAGTAATACTAGTAGCCAACATGGCTGCAGCATTACTGTGTATACCAGGCAATCCTCGCTAACAACTAACAACCATGAAACATGTGGGGTGGTGACTTGAGCAAGGCGCTCAAGCACTTGTGATACTGGATCGAGTAATGCAGGTACCCGAGCACCCCAATGGCCAATCAAATATTGAGAAGTGTCGAGCATGCTCACTCATTACTAATCACAAAGCATCAGATAGTATGTCCTAAAGCCCACTTTACACGGTGCAATTAGTTGTACAATCGCATTTGCGATGTGACACGCCCAGGTTGCATACGGGATCTTATGAGATTGCACATAGGTCGGTCATTTGCTGTCACACGTGCGTTAGTAGTCTATGTTAAATTGGTCAATTTTGTGTGCGATCCTTTAGATCATGTGTTCTGTGACGTATGCATTGGGCACCTTTTTTTTTTTTTTTATTTATTGACTTGCCAAGCGTGTGTAATGTGTAGGGATGCGTTTTTACTATGTCATCTGCCATTCAGCTCTGCTACATGGCCGCTAACAGCAGACACAGACAGCCATGTAGCAGAGCTGAATGGCAGATGACAGCAGACACAGACAGAGCCGCACTGTCAGAATGAACTCGGGTGAACTTCACCCGACTTCATGGTCATGCTGCGGCTCTGTCTGTGTCGCGCCCTGATTAGCGGTCACCAGTGAAGGACTCACCGGTGACCGCTAAACTCCTAAGTTACTGAAGTTAGCAGCCCTCTCTCATACTCACCAATCCCCGATCCCCGGCGCTGCACGGCGTTCACACTGCTCCGGCGGCTTTTACTGTTTTGAAAAAGCCGGCCGCCCATTAAACAATTTCGTATTCCCTGCTTTCCCCGCCCACCGGCGCCTGTGATTGGTTACAGTGAGACACGCCCCCACTCTGAGTGACAGGTGTCACACTGCACCCAATCACAGCAGCCGGTGGGCGGGTCTATACTGTGTAGTGAAATAAATAATTAAATAATTAAAAAAAACGGCGTGCGGTTCCCCCCAATTTTAAAACCAGCCAGATAAAGCCATACGGCTGAAGGCTGGTATTCTCAGGATGGGGAGCTCCACGTTATGGGGAGCCCCCCAGCCTAACAATATCAGCCAACAGCCGCCCAGAATTGCCGCATACATTATATGCGACAATTCTGGGACTGTACCCGGCTCTTCCCGATTTGCCCTGGTGCGTTGGCAAATCGGAGTAATAGGGAGTTATTGGCAGCCCATAGCGGCCAATAAGTCCTAGATTAATCATGTCAGGCGTCTATGAGACACCCTCCATGATTAATCTGTAAATTACAGTAAATAAACACACACACCCGAAAAAATCCTTTATTAGAAATAAAAAACACACACATATACCCTGGTTCACCACTTTAATCAGCCCCAAAAAGCCCTCCATGTCCGGCGTAATCCAGGATGGTCCAGCGTCGCTTCCGCGCGATCAGCTGCTGTCACTGAGGTTACCCGCTGTCACTGGATCCAGCGGTGGCCGCGGGTAACCTCAGTGACAGCTCAGGTGATCGCGCTACTCACCTCAGTTGCTGCGTGGAGGTGATAGAAGCGGCGGTGAGTAGCGCGATCAGCTGAGCTGTCACTGAGGTTACCCGCGGCCACCGCTGGATCCAGTGACAGCGGGTAACCTCAGTGACAGCAGCTGATCGCGCGGCTGTCTTCATTACCTGCGTGGAGGTGACCGGAGCGGCGGTGTATTCTGCAGCTCCGGTCACCTCCATGCAGCAGCGCTGGAAGCGACGCTGGACCATCCTGGATTACGCCGGACATGGAGGGCTTTTTGGGGCTGATTAAAGTGGTGAACCAGGGTATATGTGTGTGTTTTTTATTTCTAATAAAGGATTTTTTCGGGTGTGTGTGTTTATTTACTGTAATTTACAGATTAATCATGGAGGGTGTCTCATAGACGCCTGACATGATTAATCTAGGACTTATTGGCAGCTATGGGCTGCCAATAACTCCTTATTACCCCGATTTGCCAACGCACCAGGGCAAATCGGGAAGAGCCGGGTACAGTCCCAGAATTGTCACATATAATGTATGCGGCAATTCTGGGCGGCTGTTGGCTGATATTGTTAGGCTGGGGGGCTCCCCATAACGTGGAGCTCCCCATCCTGAGAATACCAGCCTTCAGCCGTATGGCTTTATCTGGCTGGTTTTAAAATTGGGGGGAACCGCACGCTGTTTTTTTTAATTATTTAATTATTTATTTCACTACACAGTATAGACACGCCCACCGGCTGCTGTGATTGGGTGCAGTGTGACACCTGTCACTCAGAGTGGGGGCGTGTCTCACTGTAACCAATCATAGGCGCCGGTGGGCGGGGAAAGCAGGGAATACGAGATTGTTTAATGGGCGGCCGGCTTTTTCAAAACAGTAAAAGCCGCCGGAGCAGTGTGAACGCCGTGCAGCGCCGGGGATCGGGGATCGGTGAGTATATGAGAGAGGGGGATAGACTGACATGGACAGAGAGTGAGGGACAGAGATAGTGACCGACTGACAGAGATTAGTGCATGACAGACATTGTGAGGCGCTTCAGAACGCAGCTTTTCAGCTGCGCTCTGAAGCGGACCTTTTTTAAGCTGCGGTGCAGAGCGCACACCTGCGCACATTGCATCAGACACCAAAATCGTATGAGGGATGTCACACGTTACAATTGACTAGGTTCGTGCAACAAAACGCTCAATTCTAGAGAATGATAAGATGTGTTTGCGATCAACGGTTTTGCGTTCAATCCTGATCGCAAGTAGATGTCACACGCAGATACCTCACAAACGATGCCGGATGTGCATCACTTACAACTTGACCCCAACGACGGATTGTGAGATATATTGAAGCGTGTGTAGCGGGCTTAAGGAAGGAAAGATACATTGGTGAAAAGTGGATTTCAGGCAAGAAGCCTAGAAGACGGAAGGTAAGGATGAGGTCTTACAGAACTTTGCTCAAGGGAATCAAAAGGCCCAATTAAAGGGGATTGAAAGGAAGGAACTTGATAAACAGCAATATTGTTGCCAGATTGTGACACAAGTTCCCCTATTAGGAGTCAGAAGTCTGTGACCCTCACCGAATCGACTTTGAAGATGCATGTGGGGAGTTATATTGATGTGTGTCGCCCTGGGCAAGCCAGGGGACACAGGTCATACACCACCACACCCTACATCCCAGTTAGGAACACCAAAGCTAACCAAAAATCCTTGTTGCCTTCCTCCAGAGGCTGATGATTCACACCAGGGGGTGGGCCAGGTGGTTGGCTCCGCCCACCAAGGAGGACACAGCTCTGGAGGCGGGAGGAAACCAGGCAGTTGAGTCCAGTGAGGGACAAGAGAGAGTGTGGAGTTGAGCCCAGACAGGGCAAGAGTGAAGTCTAGCTGAGGGCTAGAAAGGAGTAAACAACTAAGTGAAAGTGAAGGAAGAAAAGTAGTAAAGGAGGAAAGCAAGAGTGGTGACAGAGAGAAAAGCCTGAAGTAGTCCAGCTGTGTGCAGGACAGGTCAGCAAGGTCAGCAACGGCGGTGACTGTCTGGAGGGGGACCGTTTGGAAGTTCCTGAAAGGACCCCGGAGGCTGTGTGCCCGGCGGTCTGGAGCAGTGTTCCGAAGGACAGTCAGCACCAGGGCAGGGGCCTCTCGGACCCCGGCAAGGCTTGGAGTCGCCAAAATTTGCCAAATCCGTCAGTGAAGGGGACGTAGATCCCCCAACAACCAAGACCCGATTGAAGGCAACAGCCCAGCCAGTGTAGGAGAGACACCGCCACCGCCAAGGCACCGTTTCTCAGGGCCAGCGCCTGCGGGCAAAGAGTAGAGCTCCTCCGGTCCAGCTTGAAGCCGGGGAGCGGGTTACCGGTGGGGGCCCATCGCAACCAACAAGTACACAAAAGTGCTAGGAAGAGGGACATCACCGTCACCTACTGGGAGAGCAATTGCACCCGTCCGTGGGACCGTCTTACCAGCCGTTTGGTTTACCGTAAAAACTGTGTCAACGTCTCAGGCTGAGTGAGTACCACAGTGCCGCAAGGCACAGCGCTGCCCCCCGCGTCCCTGCGCCCACCAGGCCCTGCACCTCCCAAGCCATCACAGGGCCCCGGGATCACCAACCCCTACCCACGGAGGGGCAACACAACACCTGGCTGCTCCGCATCACCATCCCCGGGATCCCCGTATTGAGCAGCGGTGGTGAAATCACCACAACCGTGGGTGGCGTCACGGACAATAAACAATCCCCACACCCAACAACCCCCTTTCACTCACGGGCGAGGAGTGCTGGTCGAGAAACCCCCGGGATCCGGCCCACCGCTCGAGCCACCACTGAGCAGCAGCCGCCGGACCCGAGCAGATGGGGTGAGCGTAGTGTGCTGACACCCTCCTCCCCGCCTGCGACAACTTGGCGTCACGAACAGGATCTTACCGCTCTGCCGTCTGGTAGTGGTGCGCCTTGTTACCGCCGGAGGTATCCGGCAGGAAAATTTCAGAAGCTGCCATCTTTGGCGCGAAAAGTTCCCGCTCGAGCGTCTTCTCGAGTAGTAGAGGCGCAAAGGCCAAAACCCCGCCCAGAGAAAGGAGGGGCCGGAAAAGAGCTAAGGGGGACGCGATGGTGGCTGGACGCATGTAGCTGCAGCTATAAAAGCAGGGACGCCAGGACTCTGCAGACATACCGTTCCTGGAAAAAGAAGCCATCATGTGGATGCCGTCCCGCGACACCGTAGCCCCCGCGCCTGGAACCGCGGCGTGGGTGGAAATCCGAACTGCGCAGCTCTACCAAAGGCTGCAGGTCAGGATGCAGCTCCTCATGGAGGAGTGGGAGGCCGACATGGCGGACGTTGTAGCCACCGTGCGGAGACGCGAGGAGGAGGCGGAGAAAGGGAGGGTGAGTGACCCACGTCCCGATGCCCTTGAAGGGCCGGTCATCGCGGCTTTGGGGCCCGGTACAAGCCCTCTCCCCCCGTCACCTCCCTCGCCACCCGTCCCGGAGGCCGTGACCCCGCCACTAGGCCTGCTACCACCGCAACCGGTAGCAGTACCCAGCGTCCCCGCCCAGGCGGGTTAACCTGTAGCCGGAGCCCGCAGTACACCGGAGGTGTTACCGTGGAAGATTCCGAAAGTTGAACCGGAGGCATCCCCTGAAAAATCCCCCGAGCCGGAGCCGATAGCCCGCTCCGAGCCGAAGGCCCAGCAGCGGAAAGCCCCTATGCCCATCCCCCACACCTCAGCTGAGGTAGCGCCGGGTTGTTGTTGCAAAGCAGCGCCCAAGGCCAAGACATCGCGGGACATGCCGCCCCGATTACTGACAGTGGGCAACGTCCAGGATGTCCCGCGGGGCCCGACCCGTGCGCCGGCGCTGGCGGCAGCGCCGTATTGGGATAGGGAGCCGGTACCGCTGGGCCTGGAGATCGCCGAGAGGGAGCGGAAGAAGGCCGAGCTGGTAGCCAGAGCTATCCGGGAGAAAGAGAACCTCCGGCAAGCAACCGCCCGTGTCCGGGGGCCGTTGTACGAGGGGCAGGTGAGGCGGTTTGATGTCCGCCGGGGCTACGGGTTCATCTACGAACCGGGCCTGGAGGCCGAAGTGTTCATAGCCCGGCGGGATGTGAATACCCACCTGCCTGAGGAGCATCCCGGCCGCAATCTGATGCCGGGCGACATCGTACAATATACCCGGTACTTTGGGGAGCGGGGGTGGTTTGCGCTGGACGCCAAACTCAGGAGGGGCCCGGAGGCCCGAGTGAGCGCAGTACTCCCTCCCTTGGCAGCGGCACCAGAGCTGGAGCAACCGGAGTAGGGCAGTGGATGCCCATTGTACCGCCCCCGTTGGGACCACCACTGAGTTTGTGTTTGAAAGTTTGAAAGTTCTGCCAGTGAAGAAAATGATTACCGAAATTTCACCTGATTGCTTTGTGATTGAACCGGCTGGAGCCGGCACCGTTGTCCCCGTGGGGACCGTTTAAAAGTTTTGCATGGGAACTATCCATGGACAAGCCCGTGAACTTGCAGGGCACCCACAGACGTTAGTGGCTTGTAAATATGTTGTTTGCCGTTACCGGTTTCCGCAGGCCGCCTCCGGAGAGGCAGGTTGGAGGGAGGGCCCTGAGCAGAGCAGGCTAGGGCCCAGCCACCAAAGGAACCGGTGGCTACCCTCTGGAGGGAAGGACAGATCCCGCTCGGGTACCGTGTGCTGGACTGTGGGTCAAGGGGTGCTGCCTGGGCTTTAGGGGCAGCATCAGGGCCAGGTTGCTTGGGTGGGAGAGAGCGGAAACCGTAACCGTAAACCGTTATGCAACGTTAAAGTAAATGTGCCTCCCGTTAAGGGAAGAGTTATTAAAAATGTATTTATGTTTGATTTACCATGTTATCTTTTGCAGAAAAATAAAACCGGTGTTGGACGGCAGCCCGCGGACGGTCTGCATTTTGCTAAGGGGGAATGTGTCGCCCTGGGCAAGCCAGGGGACACAGGTCATACACCACCACACCCTACATCCCAGTTAGGAACACCAAAGCTAACCAAAAATCCTTGTTGCCTTCCTCCAGAGGCTGATGATTCACACCAGGGGGTGGGCCAGGCGGTTGGCTCCGCCCACCAAGGAGGACACAGCTCTGGAGGCGGGAGGAAACCAGGCAGTTGAGTCCAGTGAGGGACAAGAGAGAGTGTGGAGTTGAGCCCAGACAGGGCAAGAGTGAAGTCTAGCTGAGGGCTAGAAAGGAGTAAACAACTAAGTGAAAGTGAAGGAAGAAAAGTAGTAAAGGAGGAAAGCAAGAGTGGTGACAGAGAGAAAAGCCTGAAGTAGTCCAGCTGTGTGCAGGACAGGTCAGCAAGGTCAGCAACGGCGGTGACTGTCTGGAGGGGGACCGTTTGGAAGTTCCTGGAAGGACCCCGGAGGCTGTGTGCCCGGCGGTCTGGAGCAGTGTTCCGAAGGACAGTCAGCACCAGGGCAGGGGCCTCTCGGACCCCGGCAAGGCTTGGAGTCGCCAGAATTTGCCAAATCCGTCAGTGAAGGGGACGTAGATCCCCCAACAACTAAGACCCGATTGAAGACAACAGCCCAGCCAGTGTAGGAGAGACACCGCCACCGCCAAGGCACCGTTTCTCAGGGCCAGCGCCTGCGGGCAAAGAGTAGAGCTCCTCCGGTCCAGCTTGAAGCCGGGGAGCGGGTTACCGGTGGGGACCCATCGCAACCAACAAGTACACAAAAGTGCTAGGAAGAGGGACATCACCGTCACCTACTGGGAGAGCAATTGCAGCCGTCCGTGGGACCGTCTTACCAGCCGTTTGGTTTACCGTAAAAACTGTGTCAACGTCTCAGGCTGAGTGAGTACCACAGTGCCGCAAGGCACAGCGCTGCCCCCCACGTCCCTGCGCCCACCAGGCCCTGCACCTCCCAAGCCATCACCGGGCCCCGGGATCACCAACCCCTACCCACGGAGGGGCAACACAACACCTGGCTGCTCCGCATCACCATCCCCGGGATCCCCATATTGAGCAGCGGTGGTGAAATCACCACAACCGTGGGTGGCGTCACGGACAATAAACAATCCCCACACCCAACAACCCCCTTTCACTCACGGGCGAGGAGTGCCGCTCGAGAAACCCCCGGGATCCGGCCCACCGCTCGAGCCACCACTGAGCAGCAGCCGCCGGACCCAAGCAGAAGGGGTGAGCGTAGTGTGCTGACACCCTCCTCCCCGCCCGCGACAGATGTATATCTGCTGGTGTGTGCCTCCTAATTCAACTGGGGACTGAGAGTAGCTGTGAGGGACCGTAGTGTTGCACCTCAACCCTTGCGATCCTCGCATGGGAAGATGAAGATGAACCTTTAGACAAACATTTCCAGACTACATAAAGAGAGGCTTATACGTTATATGAAATGGATTGTCCTTCCTGTGTAGATCTTGGGTTACAAAATCAGGCTCATCCAGAGCTGCATTCAGAATTCTGCTCTGAGTTTTACATCTCACAGTAATCCCTGCTCGTTCAGTTTCTGTGAGCCTTAGCAATAGTGATCAGATCTTTTAAATCAGTACATTACAGTGTGAAACACATTACTAACCTTGGGACTCTTCCATACTATTTTGCTAGTATCAATCTCTTTCTTCAGATCTGAACCAATACTGTTCGTGTCTGCTGGGAAATACTCATCTGTAAACAGGGACTTCTTCTCCAGGTGAAACTCTTTCAATCTTTCAAAGTCCTGATCTTGAAACTTCTTTGGAGTCTCCAGGGAGTTTATCAGATCATTCTTACTTGCGAGGTTCATGTTTGCCCTGATAGAGGAGTAATGCAAAGATGTATTATTAGGCATCTACCCCTACAGAAAATGTATACATTTTGCTCGGAGTGCTCCTTTTAATTAGAGAGAAACCAAGGAAAAAATTGTGAAAACATACCCTGCTGTAACTAAATAAAAGCATAGTGCATATAACCATAGGGTACTTAGTAAACACTGTTTTTGATCAAAAAAAGCATAAAGCTATCCCACCAAACGTCAAGGTGTACCCAGTTGGGATAGTACCTACACTCTCTAATATTAAAACCTTACCATGGGTCTAAAATAGGCCTCAATGTGGCTAAGGGCTGAGAGCGACTGGGTCCCAACAGGACACACACAGTCAGGGGGATTCACAGAATGAAATGTCCAGCTCGCTGAGAAGGGGGCCACTCCCTGTTTGTACTGAATACAAAAAAACTACATAAAAACAAAAAAGTGAGCCGGAGTATGAGATGGTATACATGGAACTTGTGAGACCATGTTCACACTGGCCATGAGACAAAGAAACCAAGGAAAAAATTGTGAAAACATACCCTGCTGTAACTAAATAAAAGCATAGTGCATATAACCATAGGGTACATAGTAAACACTGTTTTTGATCAAAAAAAGCATAAAGCTATCCCACCAAACGTCAAGGTGTACCCAGTTGGGATAGTACCTACACTCTCTAATATTAAAACCTTACCATGGGTCTAAATGGGTCCTTTTAATTAGAGGTAGAAAAACTACAATTTACGTGATTCTGTCTGCTCTCAGCCACCACTAGGAGGAGCTGTGGAGCATAATGAAGACAGATCGCTGAACAATGGGCTAAAAATGAAGCCGGGGGGGGCGTGGCCAGCAGGCAGCATGAGCGGTCGCATCTGAGAGCAGCTCCGCAGTCCAACGCTGATAAATGCTATTAATCCTGCCGAAATTGGTGCCTAAACACACCTTCGGATTACCTGTGGTGCGGTGAGCATTCTGATCGGTACCATGAGCAGAGGTCGCAGCGCAGCGGCGGCTGAAAAGCTGAAGAAGTTTGCCCGGGACTCCCAGCAAGATGGCGCCGGCAAGCAGGCAGAGCGGGAATCCAGTGAGGCGGAGGAGGAGGAGAGCATGGAGGCCGGATCCAAGGAATCGCAGGAGCTAACCTTACAGCAAGTTACATCGCAATTACTTGCGGCGATCCAGGATTCAAAAGTGTCGCTGACGGGCAAAATCGAGGAGGTTAAGATTGATGTGGGTCTCCTCCGGCTGGATCTGCAAAATTTGAGAGAGCGGGTAAAGGAGACGGAGCAGCGGATCTCCACGCTGGAGGACGACGCAAGAGCGACGCCGGGCAGATTGTCCTCTTTGGAAAGCGCGGCAAACAACTGGGCGCAAAGGGCTGACGATCTGGAAAACCGCCTGCGTCGCAATAATTTGAGAATACTGGGAATGCCGGAGAGGGCAGAAGGGAGCGACCCATGTAAGTTCATGGAAACATGGCTTTCTGAAACTTTCCCTGATGCGACGCTGTCAGCGGCATTCGCTATAGAAAGAGCCCACCGGGTACCGGCCAGACCTCCTCCCCCGGGAGCGCAGCCTAGACCCCTCCTGGCCCGACTGTTGAGCAGCAGGGATAGAGATGCGATCCTTGGTGCGGCGCGACGCAAAGGCCCGATCCTACACAATAATGCTCCTATACTGATCTTCCCTGACTTCTCTGCGTCCCTTCAGAAAACGAGAGCATCCTTCATTCAGGTGAAAAAACGCCTTAGAGATCACCAAATTGCTTATTCCATGATCTTCCCGGCTCGTCTCAGAGTGGTCCATCAAGAGAGATCCTTGTTTTTTACTTCTCCCGCGGAGGCGGACGACTGGATCAACACGCTGAAGAGGAAGCGCTGATGCGTTACAGTCATGGGTGACGCCGGGAGGTTCGCTGTTGTGATGGCCTCGCGGTTCTGATTTGCTTATTTCATCTCCTTTGGAGTGAGGTCGTTGATGCGATCCCTTCTTTTTGGGACATCCGAAATCGCTGTTGCGATCGTTTTAGGATCACCCTATGCAGATTCGGCGTCCCTTGTTATTGAAGACGCAAAATATTCTCATCTCCTTCATTCCTCCAGACATACGAGTGGAGCGGTGCTCGGGGTCGCAGTTGCGCCCGCGTCCTGCTCTTTTGGTTCCAGTTTGTTGAGAAGTTGACTTCACTGCGATCATTACTAAGTCCAGTTTGAGCTCTGGAATACTCATCGCTGGTGGGACCGGATGGAGCTGACTTCAGGCGGGACATGTGTCAGATTGCGGTTGCGGTATCATGATCTCCTTCGTGCGATCTTGTATTATCCTGCATCTTGCGATCCAAAATGGGTCCTCACTCCGGGTTCGCAGTATTTGGCAACGCACTTAAGTTCAGGATGTTGAATTTATTCTTTAGTGCTATATTAAGGTTTTTTTTTTTTTTTTTTCGTTTAAGGTCACCATACATGATAATAACTTATAGTTTGGGATTACCTGCAAACTCTCCTTCCAGTTCCTTTACATTTCTATCGCCTCTTTCCCCCTCTCAGTTTCACTTACCTGTTTAACCCCTCGGATCCTTCTACCCCATCTACCTACCCTTTTCACTATCCTCTTCTCTATCTATCTCTAAGCCTGCTCTTGCTATTCTCTCCAGCTTCCCTCTTCAACCTTCCTCTTCTCCACCATTCTCCACCTAGTATGCCCTCTGATACCTCTCTCCTTCTTTTATTCCTATATTCCCCCTTCTCACCCTCTTGTTCTTCCGCTCATCTTAATCTCTTTTCTTTCTCCCCTCTTCTCTTGCCTCTTCCTCTTACTCACTCTTCCCCATCCACCCCCCCCCTTTTTTTTTTTTTTTTTTTTTTCCTTTCTCTCTCTTCTTTCTTCTCTCTTCTCTTCTCTTTTCTCTTTCTTTCTTCTATATTTATGTCCATTTATTCTGGGTTATTTTACCCATGTACGATTAATATGCTATGTCGCAGGGTAATTCAATACGTTGGACTGCAGGAGAAGCTTAAGTCCTTGTTTCGAGGACACCCCCGTACCAAGTACACCATCTAGCCACGTTGGTTTACCCTGGTCGTTACTAGGGACACCCTCTCCTGGTCACACTACTGGACCAGTTCTTTCGGCTGTGTGAGTGCAACTGATAGTTTGTATTTAAGGGTACGTTTGCCCAAGTTCTACTGTGGGTTAAGTTTTTGACATTTCCCTATTAATTCAGTAAAAGATACATATCAATGGCTTTAAGCTTGATGACATGGAATGTTAGGGGACTGGGCACATCCAGGAAACGGGCGGCAGTATTCGCACATATCAAAAAATCCAAAGCTCAGATTGTATGTTTACAAGAGACCCATTTATTGTTGGATACCACGAGAGTGCTTCGGAAGCCTTGGGTTCAATGGTCAGCTCACTCTGTTCATTCCTCATATTCTAGGGGAGTATCGGTACTAGTCCATAAAGCATTGCGGTGGGACCCGGGCAAGATTATAAAGGATAATGATGGGAGGTATGTGTTTGTCCAGGCCCACATAGATGGGATCATGATAGTGATCTTAGCCATATACATTCCCCCTGCGATGGGAATCTCAATTTTGTATGAAGCGGCTAAGTTTGCCTCACAATTCCCACAAGCCTTGGTGCTCTGCATGGGGGACTTCAATTTGATTAGTAACGCGGGACTGGATAGATTCAATGCCCGACAGGTCCCGATCTCCCCTACGATACAAACTAGACTGAGTGCATTCCTCCAGGAGGTGGGATGGTGTGACGTGTGGAGGTTTTTTAACCCAGTATTGAGAGAATATACATGTTATACCCCAGGGAAAAACTCATTGTCTAGAATTGATTACATTTGTGGAAATGAAAGAGTTTGTGCCCATATACATTCGGTATGTCATCTACCCAGATCAGTATCAGACCATTCTCCGGTATTTGTCAGTATTAAATGGGAAGGATGTAAATCCCGTAAAGTGTCACGGAAGATTAACCCTTGGTGGCTGTCACTCTTTGGTACTAATGATAGGATCCCTGATCAGCTCAGGGCATACACCGAGACGAACTCCGTGGAGGAGAATCACTCGGCATATTGGGACGCGCTTAAGGCGTATTTGAGGGGATGCTGTCACTCCTCCATCTCTTATGTCAAGAAACAGGCGGCCAGAGAGGAGGAGGAATTGGCCACCCAAAATAGAGTGCTTGAACATAGATTCACCACGGACCCTTCTGAGGAACACAAATCTCAGTGGCTACAGGCTGGGAGGAAATATCTTTTGTTCCTGCAAGATAAGGCTAAGAGACATGTCTTCTTCATGAACCAGAGATACTTTGAGCAAGGGAACCAATCTAGTAGTTTACTAGCGTTCCTGGTGCGCCAATCCACTAGCTCACCTGCGGTCCTTAAGATTAGAGACCCCGGTGGCGAATCATTCACCTCCTTCACTGGTATTCTGAAGGTGTTTCTGGACTTCTATAGGAACCTGTATGAGTCCAGGGTGACTGTGTCAAGGGAGGAGATCACTGAATATTTGCGGGATCTGGAGTTTCCCAGACTGACTTCGGCCCAGAGGTCGGCCTTAGATGAGCCCATTAGTATGGAAGAGATGGTGGAGGCGATGGGAGCCCTCAATAGGGGTAAGGCATCTGGTCCAGACGGACTCCCGATAGAAATATTTGAAAAGTATAGGGGGGAGCTGGCACCAGCTCTTCTGGAGACGGTTAAGGCTTCGTTCCGCAGGGGACGGTTGCCGGACTCCTTCTATGAGGCGACCATTGTGCTACTATTGAAACCAGATAAAGACCCATTGGATTGTGGCTCGTACAGACCGATCTCTCTGTTGAACTCTGATTACAAAATTCTTACCAAAATTCTAGCAACTAGACTTAATAAAGTGATCTCCTCCATAATACATGAAGATCAGTCTGGATTCATTCCGGGTAGAAGTACCTCGAATAATTTGAGGAGGGCGCAGGTGATTCTACAGATGGGCACCAAGTTAGAGGAGGATTGGGCTCTGGTCTCCTTGGATGCGGCCAAAGCCTTTGACTCTATAGAATGGTCGTACTTGCTGGAGGTGCTGCGGGCGTTTGGTTTCGGCAACGATTTTATTAGATGGATCGAGATTATATACAAAGCTCCAACTGCCAACATTCAGGTGGGAGGCGGAGTCTCGGAATCTTTCCCTTTGGGGAGGGGAACCAGACAGGGATGTCCTCTATCCCCTCTCCTGTTCGCCCTTGCCATGGAACCATTGGCAGTGCGCATTCGGGCGGACCTAATCTACCGGGGAGTGAGACACCGTAAGGGAGAGGAACGTTTGTCTCTGTATGCAGATGACCTATTATTGTTTGCGTCTGATCCGGATTCCTCCATTCCTAGAGCCGTGGAGTTAATTGACCGATTCGGGGAGTTCTCGGGCCTGTCAATAAATTGGTCAAAATCGTACCTCCTCTTCCTATCTCGGGACAGGGAGGAAATGATGAACACCCACATATGTAGAGTTCCAGTGGTGGATCATTTTAAGTACCTGGGGATTATACTGACGAGAAGCCCTTCGGAGATGATAGCAAGAAATATTGCCCCCTTACTATCACACCTCGGGGAGAAATTTAATAGATGGAGCCAACTCCCGCTCTCAGTGGCGGGAAGGATTAATCTCCTTAAAATGATAGTACAACCAAAGTGTCTTTACATAACCCAACATGTATTCGTACAGATTCCCCGCTCTTTCTTTCGGTCCCTGGAATCCTTGATGATCACCTTTGTTTGGGGTTCATCCAGATCAAGGGTACAGCTGGCCAAATTACAGAGACCCAAGGACATGGGGGGTATGGCCCTTCCTGATCTGTACATATACTACCTGGCCGGACAATTGAAATATTTGGGACAATGGACACTCCCTAGGGTTAGGGGTTCTCCGGAGGGCCTTTTGGCAGAGTTCACAGGTGTGGATCTCCTGTGGCCGTTGTTGACGGACCACAGGAAGGCCCCTGAGGGTCTGGTCCTTCCGATACATAAATTGGGGGCCAGGGTCTGGAAAGAGGCTAAAGCCATTTTCGGTTTTCATGATATGCCAACTGAGACACCCTTATGGGATAACCTGGACCTCCCACACTTTTGTGGGCTACCAGGGTTTGGTGAATGGAGGAATCGAGGAATAGTCTCCCTGGGATCACTGGTCCGGGATGGTGAACTCCGCCCTTTCGCACAGCTGCGTGAGGAATTCGAATTGCCGGAATCTCATGGGTTTCAGTATCTCCAGATTAGGCACGCCTTTCGGGCTCAGTTCTCTGGCCGTGGGATCAGATTCTCTTCCTTTCCAGTCATTGGAATTATCAGATCACAAGGTCCTGGAGGCCTTATTTCCAAATTATACTCCTCACTTATCCGGGCCAAGGCCATGAACAGTGTCAGGATCCCTGAAATTGACGATGTAGTGTGGGACGACATTGTCGAATCCCACACACTGGTCTCTCCTGCAGCCAACAATAGACTGATTCAGTTATATATAATACACCAAAGTTATATGACTCCTCAGAGACTGAACAAGATGAAAAAGGCGAATAATTTGGGGGGGTGGGCTGCCCGAGATGCGGGAGAGACGGTGCTGATTTCTGGCACATGATATGGGATTGCCGGGTCATTCTCTCCTATTGGAGCGAGGTTGTAACGACTTTGTCCACCATACTTCAGAAAGGAGTTGCTCTGTGCCCAATTCTGTGTCTGTTTGGGGTGGTGGATGTACGCTCCTGGTCCCAAAATGAAAACTTACTAATAAAAAAGGTATTATTTTTGGCCCGGAAGGGCATCATATTAAACTGGATGGGCATCCACCCCCCAACTAGAGCCTCTTGGATTGCACTGGTAAATGCTATAATTCCGTCAGAACACTATGTTTATAAGACAAGAGGTTCTTTAAATAAATTTGACAAAATATGGGGTAGATGGATGGGATCGCCCTTGACCGGAGGATCTCCCGGTTCCTTAGCTGATAGCCTGCAGTCGGTACTAGTGTGATAATAGCTAATGGTGATCTGATGGGTGGAAAGGAGAAATACGTGACTTACGATATGCAGTATTGGGGATATCACGAGATCTCTGTAATCTGGGTTGCGCTTCTCTTATCAGAATGGATATGTTTTGCGAACTGACATTTCTATATTGATTAATGTGCTAAGGCCGGATTGAAAGTAATAATTGCTGATTTAATTGTTGCTACTTTATTACCATGCATTTCAAACAGTATACATGTATTCTTGTAAAGTACAAATTACTGACTCATCCTATAATGTAATGTCTTACTTAACCTTCAATAAAACGAGTTTAAAAAAAAAAAAAAAAAATGAAGCCAGGGCGCTAACAAAGACATAGCCATCAGTACTAGCCAAACAGTGTGAGACTGGACTCACCCACTGCATTTTGTTCCATTTTTGTAGTGTTTTTAGTTATATTTTTTTAAGTGTTACTTTATGGTCAATATGAAATACTGCCAAGACATCAGAGACAGCATTTTGGGGTAAATTAAGTTTCAAATTTTGGGACTTCTGACACTTATCTCAACATAAAGATAGCATGCTTTGAGTGTACTGCTCTCTTAGCATTTTATTGTAGGTTTATTTCTAAAATTGTGAATAATATAATATTAAAATAATAATGACGCAATAAATTAAAATTGTTTTCAAAGGTATCAAAATAAGTGATTAAAAAAAAATAAATCAAGAAGCGATACTCAAACATTTTTCTTGTCTCCGGTAGTAATAATAATATTAATATTTTTTATTTCTATAGCCAAGATATTGCACAGCACTTTACAATTCAGTGAGATCTATTCAATGCATAACAAGAGGAGTGAGGGTCCTGCTCGTAAGCTACAATCAGTGAATACCGTATTTTTTGGATTAAAAGACGCACTTTTCCTTCCAAAAATTTGGGAGGAAAATGAGGGGTGTGTCTTAAAATCCAAATTTAGCTTACCGGGACGTGGAGAACTGGCGACGGGGGGTGTCTGTGCCGGCGGCCCGCTACCTCTTTGTGTGGGCAGCTCTTTGAGTGGTCGGCTGTCTGTGCAAGCGGCCGGGTGCCTCTCTGTGCGGGCGGCTGGCTGACTCTCTGTGCGTGCGGCCAGCTGCCTCTCTGTGCGGGCGGCTGTCTGTCTCTCTGTGCGTGCGGCCGGCTGCCTCTCTGTGCGGGCGGCTGGCTGTCTCTCTGTGCAGGCAGGCGGCCGGCTGGTTGCCTCTCTGTGTGAGCAGGCGGCTGGCTGCTTCTTTGTGCGGGCGGGCAGCTGGCTGTGTGGGTTGTGTTGGCAGTGGAAGCTGTGGTGGCTGTGTGGCGGGTGTCCCAGATGCTCTGGCTTCAAATGATAGTGCCCGGAGTTAGCACATGCGCAGATGGAGCTTTCAGCTGAGAGCTCCATCTGCGCACATGCCGCTCCGGGTGCCATTTCTTTGAAGCCTGGACCGCCGACAAAGCATCTAGGACACTCGCCACATAAGCCTGCTCCACACAGCCAGCACAGCTTCCACTGCAGAGGTATACAGCATTATTGAGTGAGTGGAAGAGAGAACAGGGGAGATGGTTAGTTAGATTAGTGTGGGGAGTCAATAGGACAGTGTAAAGAAATCTGTTTTTAGAGCACACTTAAAAGTGTGGATACTAGGAATTAGCTGGGTTGCCTGGGGGTAGTGCATTCCAAAAAATTGGTGCAGCACAAGAGAAAGCATGGAGATTGGAGTGGGGGGTTCAGATATAAAGGATATTACTCTTATGTCATAGCGGAATAGAGAGGAGGGGTAGCGTGATACATAGTGATGAGTGATAGGGAGGAGATTTGTGTGTAAAAGTAATAACTTTGTATTGGATTCTGTAGCAGATGGGCAACCAGTGCAATGACTGGCACAGCTTGACAGTATCAGAAATATAATCCTTGCTGCTTTGAAAGGGGAGTGTTTGTCCTTGTTCGATTTTGACACATCAGATATGGCAGTATATGTTTGTCAACCAGTTATTGATGTGATCCATAGCTCACCTTACAATATAAAGAACTAAGTGAACATTTTCTGTCTTTTTGAGCTAGAACCAATGGCGGTGGCTTAACATTGGACTAGGAGATTCAAGGAATTGGTTTGGAGTGAGTATTGCTTCTCTAATGTTATCAGTCATGGAAAAATCTCTTTTTTTTAATCTGCATTACAACCCATTAATGCTTATCTTTTTTTTTTAGCATAAAAAATAATAAAATAATCATTTCAAAAATAATAATAAAGGTCCAAGTTCAAAATAAAAACAATAAAATAATTATAAACATAGTAATATAATAAACACTTAAACTAGCTGCCGAGGAACGGAATATTTAGAGATTACAGAAGAGCATATTACTGTATTGTGCAATAGTAATTGTAAAAATAACAAAAACGACAAAATGAAATAGTGATAATAAAGCTTATAAAAGTCTAATTTAGGCTTATTTTTTGTAAATCTGATTATACCAAACCATTTTCCTCCTGTAGCTCTGTACATATGGCTTTGTACAGTGGCACCATACATGGGGTACATAAAATGCCTGGTGCCTTATGCTAAAAAGATGCAAAAAATAGGTAAAATGCAAATATAAAATAAATAAGTGCATCGTACAATGCAATTCTAATAAATATCATATACATAGCTACATACATCTCACTGCTCCTCTTCCTCCTGATCTTTTCTTCCAGAAAATGTCCCGTTGACGGCGGCTTTTCTGTAAGATGCCAACAGTTAAATACGTGAGGTGGGAAGGTCCAAAATCTGAATGTATGCATAATGCAAAGCAAAATAAAAAAAAAAGCTGGCAGAACAAGTTAGAGCACATAACACATAAATTAGGGAGTTTTTATGTGCAGTAATAATGGTGAAATTATACTGTAAAAATATAATATTGAGATCAGAAGGCAAAGGCTTGGAAGACAATGAGGGGAAAAATTCCAGAATGCAAGTGCCACGTAGCATAAATTAGGGCATATTTAGCACAACTGGATAATTTTTAGCCAGGGAAATTTTTGGATAATTTTTTTTTTGAGTGTGCATTTTTTTCCTATTACAATTGACTTTGCGTAAAATTTATCAAAATTTTGCACTGTGGAGTGACAGAAGCGTCTGCTGATGGTCAAACCTTCAGATACAAGAAAACAAATATTTCTTATGGCTAAAGGGAAAGATAGAGAATATGAAGAGAGGCCAGAGGAAAAAAAAAATTCTGCTTTAAAGGGAACCTGTCACCAGATTTGGTCCCTCTAAGCTGCGGCCACCACCATTGGGCTCTATATACAGCATTCTAGAATACTGTATATACCGCTCTGTAGAATGTAAAAAAAACGCTTGTATAATATTCACCTAGGGAGGCGGTCCAGTCCGATAGGTGTCACTGCTCTTCAGTCTGGTGTTTCCTCTCTCCAGTCCGGTGCCTCCTGTCTGCAGCAATCGCCGTCCTCCTTTTTCACAGGACCGTGTGCATGTCATCCACACAGTTTCCTCCATTGTGGTCCTGCTCAGGTGCATTTTGATTGTCCTGCTGAGGGCAGGTCAAAGTACTATAACTTTGCAGGCGCGAGGAAAGGTTAAAGACCACCTATGCATGCGCAATACTTTGATCTGCTGTGAGCAGGGCAGAGAGAAGTGCACCTGCGCAGGAGTGCAATGCCAGCCTGTGTGGATGATGTAGCGCACACCATCCACACTGGACTGGGTAGAAGGAGAACGGCGATCGCTGCAGAGTGGAGGCATCAGACCAGAGAGCAGCAACACCCATCGGACTGGACTGCCCCTTAGGTGAGTATTATAAAAGTGTTTTTTTTCATGTTCTATAGAGTGGCCTAGGCTCATTATATATATAATATATATATATATATATATATATATATATATATATATATATATATTATTCTAGAATTCTGAATATAAGAGCCCACTGGTGGTGGACGCATATTATAGGGGCCAAATCTGATGACCGGTTCCCTTTAACGGTGCAAACTAATAAAGTATCACATCAGTGAACACAAATGGTGAACTTGTGAAACCAAATTGTAGTTCACCTTACCATTAAAAAAATTTACAGTATCTGAATACAAAAATCCAACTACAAAAAATGTCCCGGCAATAAAAAAGAACCCTCGTAACATCAGTTGAAAAATATTTAATATGAATATGGAATAGAATTAAAAATAATGTTTATAAAAGTAGCTTTAAAACATCTGACTTCAACAGAAAAACTTTAGAGGTAATTTTTATAGTCATGAGGTTGATGTTAATATATAATGATAATATAATAATCTTTTTTGGCCCAGTCATCTACAGCATCCTGGCGGCGGCGGCAAAGTAGCTTTGCAAATTTTTTTTTTTTTTAAAGAGTCTCAAGCCCTAAATTTGAGTAAAAAAAAATACCAATATCATAAGAAATACCTAAACAGATGATTTTGGTGTAAACTAGATAAAATATGGATAAAATGAATGTTAAATTTGATGTACAAAAGAAAACACAAATGTGACGGGGTCCTTATCCGATATCACACAATCAACAGAGCGAGAGATGAGTGAGCAATCCGAATTTATTCCAAGCAAATCAAGCAGTCCATAACATAATCCACCATACAGAGGGTAAAAATAGTCCAGAAACACGAATATAGTCCAGTAAGCGAAAAGTGTCCAGGTCTCTCTGGGGAGCTGCAGCTTTTGCCCACAGAGGATGAATCTTCCTTGTCTCTTGAAGTTCTCAAACAGACTGACTAATCTCCCAGGTAAAGAGAGTTTAGGTGGATCCCAGGCCCCCCTCCCCCAGACTTAGGAACAAAAGCCCGGCAGGGGGTGATTAAACCTGCAAACAGGACAATGTATACACAAGGAATACAAAATGGACAGAGCACCACGCCCAAAATACAAACTCACACGAAAGCACACACAACCCCCCCATATTCCACTATCACAACAAATATTTCCAAAAATTGGAATCTAAGAAATAACTAGACCAATTATATAGCTTCAAAGTTTGACTTCGTATCACTAGGACATCAGATTAGTACAATACGAGCATAATGTTTATTATGGACTAGATATCAATTAATCATTTAGATACAAATCAAACTTTTGGTGAATTTATAGTCATTTTCTGAATTTCTGTGAATTTTACCTCTATGGCCGCCACCATTTTACACACTGAGATTGTTGCATCAGCCAGAGAAGGATAACATAAACATAGATGCAGCCACATGTGCTTCCCCATAATGGTATAGCACAGGCAATGTGAAGGAACTGTCCAAGACTGTATAAAAGCCAATGAAAGGAATGCAGCAGCCATTTTGTGGGGAATCTAGATAGTAAGAGGACGTCACAACTCACTTCTTAGCCATACCAGATAAAAAGAGAAAAACTTAAAACACTGAATAAGCATTACAGATAGTCTATGACAGCGCGGCAGTGAAGACTATCCACAAAATAATCGTGTCATACACATCTATGCAGGGCAGTCCAGGCTCTGGAGTAATTTTAATTCACTGCAAATTGAAATTTGTGATAAATTTCAGCGAAGCTTGCGAATTCAAACTTTAAAAGATTAGCTAATCTCTATATACAATCATACCACTCAGTTTAGTAGTAAAATTCTCCCTTGAGCAAAAAGAAAAGCAGTAAATAAAAATAGAGAAGAAAAAGAAAAAAAGGAGGGTGGGATCAATAAATTTATATCAGAGACATTGTGTGCATTTTTCATTTTAATCTGCTTGACATAAATTTCATGGCATGCAGGAACGAGCAAAAGTGTAACAATGTTTTGAACCTTTGACTTTCAGTCTCCATATCTCACCATCCACTACAGCTTTGTGCGTGCGCCGACCTTCATTTTATAGACAATCATCTTGGCTTTTCATACATAAGTGTGAGTTGCCGCTATTTAGCAGATGATAAGTTATGCAGATTCTAGTCATGTCACTGCACTGTTACTGTTTTGCTGCTGAAAATCTAAATTTCATTTTTTATTTTGTTATTATTCTGTAAATTCACCTTTTCACTTTCATCACTGCCTGAATCCTTCTGGGCTCTCGATTAGATTAAAGCATGTCTCGCCTGAAATCTGCCCTCAGGTCTCCTACACGTTCCCAGTGTTGGTGTATACTGGTCAGGTCTCTTCTCCACGTTCCCAGTGTTGGTGTATACTGGTCAGGTCTCTTCTCCACGTTCTCAGTGTTGGTATATACTGGTCAGGTCTCTTCTCCACGTTCCCAGTGTTGGTGTATACTGGTCAGGTCTCTTCTACACGTTCCCAGTGTTGGTGTATACTGGTCAGGCCTCTTCTACACGTTCCCAGTATTGGTGTACACTGGTCAGGTCTCTTCTCCACATTCCCAGTGTTGGTGTATACTAGTTGGGTCTCTTCTCCACGTTCCCAGTGTTGGTGTATACTGGCCAGGTCTCTTCTCCATGTTTCAAGTGTTGGTGTATACTGGCCAAGTCTCTTCTCCATGTTCCCAGTGTTGGTGTATACTGGTCAGGTCTCTTCTCCACGTTCTCAGTGTTGGTGTATACTGGTCAGGTCCCATCTACACGTTCCCAGTGTTGGTGTATACTGGTCAGGTCTCTTCTCCACGTTCCCAGTGTTGGTGTATACTGGTCAGGTCTCTCCTCCATGTACCCAGTGTTGGTGTATACTGGTCAGGTCTCTTCTCCACATTCCCAGTGTTGGTGTATACTGGTCAGGTCTCTCCTCCATGTTCCCAGTGTTGGTGTATACTGGTCAGGTCTCTTCTACACGTTCCCAGTGTTGGTGTATACTGGTCAGGCCTCTTCTACACGTTCCCAGTATTGGTGTACACTGGTCAGGTCTCTTCTCCACATTCCCAGTGTTGGTGTATACTAGTTGGGTCTCTTCTCCACGTTCCCAGTGTTGGTGTATACTGGCCAGGTCTCTTCTCCATGTTTCAAGTGTTGGTGTATACTGGCCAAGTCTCTTCTCCATGTTCCCAGTGTTGGTGTATACTGGTCAGATCTCTTCTCCACGTTCCCAGTGTTGTTGTTTACTGGTCAGGTCTCTTCTCCACGTTCCCAGTGTTGGTGTATACTGGCCAGGTCTCTTCTCCATGTTTCAAGTGTTGGTGTATACTGGCCAGGTCTCTTCTCCATGTTTCAAGTGTTGGTGTATACTGGCCAAGTCTCTTCTCCATGTTCCCAGTGTTGGTGTATACTGGTCAGATCTCTTCTCCACGTTCCCAGTGTTGTTGTTTACTGGTCAGGTCTCTTCTCCACGTTCCCAGTGTTGGTGTATACTGGTCAGGTCTCTTCTCCACGTTCCCAGTGTTGGTGTATACTGGTCAGGTCTCTTCTACACGTTCCCAGTGTTGGTGTATACTGGTCAGGTCTCTTCTCCACGTTCCCAGTGTTGTTGTTTACTGGTCAGGTCTCTTCTCCACGTTCCCAGTGTTGGTGTATACTGGTCAGGTCTCTTCTCCACGTTCCCAGTGTTGGTGTATACTGGTCAGGTCTCTCCTCCATGTTCCCAGTGTTGGTGTATACTGGTCAGGTCTCCTCTCCACGTTCCCAGTGTTGGTGTATACTGGTCAGGTCTCCTCTCCACGTTCCCAGTGTTGGTGTACACTGGTCAGGTCTCTTCTACACATTCCCAGTGTTGGTGTATACTGGTCAGGTCTCTTCGCCATGTTTCCGGTGTTGGTGTATACTGGTCAGGTCTCTTCTCCACGTTCCCAGTGTTGGTGTTTACTGATGAGGTCTCTTCTCGACATTCCCAGTGTTGGTGTATACTGGTCAGGTCTCTTCTCCATGTTTCCAGTGTTGGTGTATAGTGGTCAAGTCTCTTCTCCACGTTCCCAGTGTTGGTGTATACTGGTCGCTCTCTTGGGGATGTATACAGATTTTTCTTCAACCACAAGTGTTCAGTTTGGTTGAGTTCTGTGAACTGTGGGGACAATCCAGCGCATGTACTTAAATGTCATTGAACCATTTCTTCTCCAATCTCGCCGTATGCTTCGGGTCGTTGTCCTGCTGGAACACTATCTCGTCTTTTCATACCCATAGTACTCGAGTGTATGAAGTAACTCATCTTGTAGGATCCTCACATATAGCTCAGCATTGAGACCACCATCTATCATGGTCAAGTATTCAACATCCCAATAGCATCAGGCTTCCTCTACTGAACTTGACAGTTCCTTCAATTTCTAGATCCGTTAGCTCATTTTTCCCTTGTTTCTTCCAGACCCATTTGCCCCCATCAGAACCGTCTATTGACTTTCATCTCATCCCTCCCAATCACCAGTTTCCAATCTTCGACTTTTTGCACTGTTTTGTAAACTTGAGCTGACACTTCTTATGATGATATTGAAGTTGAGACTTCATCACCTTTTTTCGGGCCACCATTCCACACTTATGTAACGTCTCGGGGCTTGCATGCACGTCTGTTAACTCACTATTATGGCGCACGAGCCGCCTCCACTGCCGGGTGTCACCAGAACTGATAGACCTTGTGATGAGCGACTTGTTGATTCTGATATTTTGCCTGGACGTCACCTCATGGCTTTTGAATGGATGGACGAAGTTCATTTCATATTCTTCCATCTGTCATGGTCTGACATGATCCTGTTTGTCAATTTTTGGAGCCGAGAGACCACTATCGATGAGCTGGATGATGCGTTCTCTTTTCTTGGTAAATCTTCTTCATGGCGGCTCCTCAATTCAAACCAGTGACCTTTCGCTAGGGAATCTCAACCTACAGACTGAGCTATTAAGGAATGTGAAATCAGATTGTACGTAATTTGTAGTATACAGAAAGAAAAAGGATTTTTCAAACAGGAGTAAAACAGTAACAATTCAGTGACATGAGAAGAATCTGCATAACTAATCATATGCTAAATACTTAAACGCAAATTTATGTATGAGATAGCCAATATGATTGTCTATGTAATGAAGGTCATCACACGCTCAGAGCTGCAGTGGCTGATGAGATATGGAGCCAGAAAGTAGAAAGTGCAAAACATTGTTACCCTTTTGCTTGTCACCGTATGTTGCTTAATATTCCAAACATTGTTAGATTTGGTATAATAATTGGTGTGATTTATCATTTCTGCTGCCAGAAAAAACATTCAGCATTTGCATATTCAATAGTTCTGCTAGGCTTGAAGATCTCAACCTGTCACTTGTAAAATTAGGTCAAAAACTGACTCCAGAAAAAACGAAACAGTTTGGGGAATTCCTACCACATGTTTGTTTATGAACCTTCTGTGCCACACTCCTTCGAATTACCGTATAAGAGAGAAGCCTGAATGACACGTATGAGCAGAAATTATTGATGTGTCCTATTTTTATATCTTATTATTCCAGTCCTCGCCTTACTTTCATTCTTTCAGGAGAGAATCTAGGTACTTACATGAACTATGTAGAGAGATGTCAATGAGATTTTACACTAAAGCTGCAGATGACAAGCAAAGAAACAAACTTTTTGAACTCAAAGTGTCATCAAGTCAAAAAGTGGTCAGATTTGTGTTTTTATTTTTATTCCCGCTGCCCCATTGAATATTCCCAGTTTTGTTCCAGAGATATGGTCCTTTCTGTTTAGTGTTAATTATTGCAAACAGAATAAATTACTCCAGTAGGGACGTCAAATTCACAGAGAGCACAAATTGAAAACTTGGACAAAGTCGCGGTCCAACCGTGATATTTGTGAAAAAAGAATTCTATAATTCACTAAGTTTTTCCTTATCACTAGAGCTGGGCAGACTCACAGAAAACCGGGACCTGCTCTCTTTTTTTTATTTTTATGATCCGGTCCGGTATCCGCCCCCATATAAGTCTATGGGGTTCATAATCTAGACATTAAGAATGGTGGTAGAAGGGATAGGGGAATGGGAGCAAGTGTGCTGTACGCTGCTGCCAGGCCTCGCATTCACTTCTGGTGCTGCGCATTACGTTCATCACATATGCACTGCTTTCCCTGCCCACCAGCGCCTGTGATTGGTTGCAGTCAGACGCGCCCCCACCCTGAGTGGCAGCATGTCGGTTGACTGCATCCAATCACAGACAACGGGACAGCCGGAGGGCGAGGAAAGCAGTGTAACTGAAGAAGCCCATACACTCTAGCATCTACCATGAGCCTATAATGTATGGGCTCCTTCCAGGTTAGTGGGCGTGACTCCCTTGGTTGGTGGGAGTCACAATGTTTCCTTTCGTCCATCATAATCATGAAAGGGGGTCTTTGCCCCCTACTTAAACCTCACCTATTAGACCTCCGCTTCTATTATAAACAACTCCATGCCCATTTGGACTTAGAAAATTAATGTTTGTTCCGGCTGGAAACGTTGTAGGGCAGTTTGAAAACTTTGCTATCATGTGATAGGGGGGCGTGTTGAAATGACGTCATACCTGCAAAAACCCTGTACTCTCTAGCATCTACCCTCAGCATCATGGTATAAAAATAAATAAATAAAACAATCGGCATTGGGCCCCTGATACCCAGCACAGAAAAAGCCCATGGCTACAGGCTGCAGCCCCCAGCCCAGCTCTTATCTTGGCTGTGTATCAAAACAAGAAGAACCACATGCGTTTTTTTTTTTTATTTGTTCAATTATTTAAACTGGTCACATGATGTAATAAAGCAGAAACTTTCAGAACACCACAAAGCATTCGCTCGTGAAACAAATCTTACTAATTCAGTAAATTCATTTACTATACAATGGTATAGAAGGAGTGTTTTGTGCTCACAGTGGTGATGACCAACTTCTATAGTTACCTCTTTTTTACTAATTTAACCCCCTCACGACCTTTGACGGATCTATCCGTCATGGATCGTGTGAGGTTAAGCCCCGCCCCCTGCCGCTGGCAGGATGCGGCGATCGGCGCACATATCAGCTGTTTTCAACAGCTGACATGTGTGCCTGCATGTTACGAGTGGAATCGCATTCCACCCGTAACATTAACCCCTTACATCTCGCTGCAAAAGTCTGGCAGGGAGATGTATATACGCACAGTCATGATTTTCACTTACCGCCGCCCCCACTGGAAGTCATGTGAGTGATCACGTAACTTTCGGTGGTTGCCATGGTAGCACAGGGTCATGTGATGACGCCTGCAGCTATGACGAGTCACTTTCGTTTTCACTCGGCCCGGAGCCGAATGAATCAGGAAGTGACCGTATCTGCTGTTTACAGCTGTATAGCTGTGATCAGCAGATAGGGCAGAGCAATTGGATTGCTGATCGCTATAGCCCCCTAGGGGGACTACTAGTAAAATAATAAAAAAGTTTTAAAAAAATTAAAAAAAAACAAAAAACCTAAAAGTTCAAATCACCCCCCTTTCACCCAATTGAAAATTAAAGGGTTAAAAAAAAATAATTATACACATATCCAAATGCCCGATCTATCAAAATATAAAATCAATTAATCTGATTGGTAAACGGTGTAGTGGCAAAAAATTCCAAACGCCAAAATTACATTTTTTAGTCGCCACAAGTTTTACGCAAAATGCAATAACAGGCAATCAAAACGTATTATCTGCGCAAAAATGGTACCATTAGAAAGGTCAGCTCCAGACGCAAAAAATAAGCCATCACTGAGCCATAGATCCCAAAAAATGAGAACGCTACGGGGTACGGAAAATGGCGCAAAACGTGCGCCATTTTTATTGGACAAGCTTGTGAATTTTTTTTAACCCCTTTGATACAAGTAACCCTATACATGTTTGTTGTCTACAAACTCGCACCGACCTGAGGCATCACATACATACATCAGTTTTACCATATAGTGAACACGATGAATAAACATCCCAAAAACTATTGTGCCATCTCACTTTTTTTGCAGTTTTTCCACACTTGGAATTTTTTTGCTGTTTTCCAGTACACTATATGGTTAAACTGATGGTTTCATTTAAAAGTACAACTCGTCCCGCAAAAAACAAGCCCTCATATGGCAAGATTGACGGAAAAATAAAAAAGTTACGGCTCTCGGAAGAAGGGGAGGAAAAAACAAAAAGTCAAAAACGGAGAGTGCCCGGGGGCTGAAGGGGTTAAAACATATAAACATAATTGCTATTTTATTTTTTTTTTTACAGCTATGATAACCCCTCCCAATTGGCTGTGCTTTACCGTGTGATGTGATAGTTGCAAATCTTTAATGGAAAGTCCACACCCCCTCCCCCTGGGCACACCTGAGTTCATGGGGGTCTTCTCTGCTGGTGGCCATATTTTTTTAATTTTACAAAAAAATTGTTAAAATTCATTGAGTTTAGCAAAGTTATGAAAATCCAATTTGCATCAAGTTCAATCGCTCATACTTCCCAGCGGTTCCGTTTCACTTTGGGGGCATGATCAGGGGGCTTGCATGTCCCAATTTAGAAACTTGCCATGTTAGGGTGCATAGCATGTTGCTTAAAGGGACTCTGTCAACAGGTTTCTGCAATGTTATCTGAAGACAGCTGAAACATAAAATTCAGCCTTGCATCTGTTATCTGACAGTCTTTTTTTGTTTACCTGAAATGCTAGTTTTAGGCTCTTATCTTTATCATTAGTGGGTCTCAGCAGCCGTGAGCTCTAGTCTGACTCTGCTTCCTTCTGTGATTAATACAACACAGAAGTTCAAAATATCCATTTTTAAGATACCTTATGACTCCAACAACAAGTTGAAAACATGAGAAACTCGAGTCAGTATCAAAATATACATATTTATTAATTGAAAAAACATACAACAAGATTTCAATAAAATATCGTGCTTAGTATCATAGTAATCAAATCCCAGTCAAAACAAGGCTAATCTGTAAGGCTACTTTCACACATCCGGATTTTTGCTCTGCGGCACAATACGGCGTTCTGCAGAAAAACCGCAACCGGCTTTTGTAACTCCAGTTGCGGGTTTTTTTGCATAGACTTACATTAGTGCCGTATTGTGCCGCAGGGGCTTGCGTTCGGTCTGGTTTTTGCCGCATGCGGCAGATTTAGCCGATGCCGCGGCCGGATCGAACGTTCCCTGCAACGTTTTTTGCTCCGGCAAAAAACACCGCATTGCGCCGCATCCGGCCGCTGCGGCGCATTTTTCAATGCATACCTATGGAGGCCGGATGCGGCGCGATGCGGAAAAAAACGCATCCGGTCGCCGCATGCGGTTTTTTCCACTGCGCATGCTCAGTAGCATGCCGCAACCGGAAAAAAACGGACAGGCCGCATGTAAAAACTTATGCAACGGATGCGGTGTTTTCGCCGCATCCGTTGCATAGTTTTCACAGCCGGATTGAGCCGCACTGCTCAAACCGGATGTGTGAAAGTAGCCTTAGGTTCATCATAGGGTAAAATTATATAATGTAATATTTTATATATATTTCATGTATATTACCAATCATGCATTTTTTCTATTTATAGATGAGCAAAGGACCAAAATCTTTTAAGGAAAAAGGGGAGAGAAGTCGATATTGTTTTATTTTATTAATGTTTCTCAATTCCCCAAACTACAGGGGGCAGCAGCCTAATGGATACCGCAGTTTAATTGTTACCCTGTTACTCATAAATAATTTATTTTATCCCTGCGGCATCCTATGGGCAGCTGCACACCTATATCGGGTATGATTTTAGTTAATCATCTCCCCTTTTTCCTAATGCGTTTCCCTTGTGTAAAAAATACTCAAAAAAACACTACACAGTTGGAGCTATCAGTAAACTATTACTCTGTTATTTGCAAAAGAGTGAAGAAAAAAACATCAAAAAGTCGCTATATATAAATGAAGAATAGTTGGTGATATTTTTATTTTTATTTCCTCTTAAAAGTAGAGAAAAGGAGGAGCTGTCCGGGCAGTCCATCTATAATATGGGTAAATAATAGACATGCTTTATCTTTGATTATTGTAAAATCTATGAAATTAATCGTGCTATTATAAATTGATGTGCATTGGATATAGTGACTACGGAAGTTACTTTTTACATCAGCGGTTCTGTGTTCATGCTACCGTCATACGGACTGCTGTAGAAGACACCCAGGAGGGGACCCCCAGCTGCTCCAAGCCACGGGGACCCACCAGACAAAGATGGGTAGATGGTGTGACGACATGGACTCTCATGGGTTAACGTTTCTTAAAATCCAGCCAGACAGCATGATAGATTGTCTATAGATGGGGGAGAAGTCCCTCATTGTTTTTACAAGACTCTTGTTGACTCAATGTAATTGTGTTGGCCACTGAAAGCTAGACTATTGTTCTCCAGACATTTCCAGTAACCATTGTATTGTAGTTGTGTATTGATAATGTAATTACCTTAGTAGCCATTGTCTAGTCAGTGGCTCCCAGTTTACATGTACACCCTCAGCCTTTCTAAGCACATCATTTAAATGAACATTATCCATGCAGCTTGAAATTCCTCCAATGGGAGAAGCAATCTTGTCCAACCAATCGATGAGGACGCAGTGTATCCAAGGGGAAGGTTGTGGCTATAAAAAGGACTTCTTTAAGCCACCAGTGGTTGTTGATGGTTGATGGATTCAGTCTAAGCTCTTTGGAGCTGACTGGAGGATCAGGACATCTTATGGCTTCAATCTAGGGACTCCGGATCCGGTTGGAGACCATATCCACAGCCTAGGGATTTCGACTCCGGCTGCCAGGATTGTAACATCAAACCAGGACTACCTAAGGAGGACACGCAGGTTGGGACAGTTCAGTCACCTGTTACAGACTTTGCAGACCTCAGACAGCTTGGAACCTGTGAGGCATGGACATTCTAAATCCCTGGTGAGCCAGCGGAAGGGTGAGACTGTGTTGCCTGTTACATTTGTGTGTTTTGCTGGTTATGTGTTATGTGCCGTTAATTGTTTGGGGATCCAATAAAGTCTAATTATTGTGGTTCCCTCACCCTGTGTTGTCTGAGTAGTGTTACGCCCACGGTTAGGGAGGCCGGCGTTCAGTTGGGATGAGCCCTGAGCCACGCTGTCTTTCTAAAGGCGGCGGGTTTTAGTGGACGAGAGCGCCCACTGAGCCCCGTGTCTCCACAATTGGTGGCAGCAGTGGGATACTACTCAGCCTGGTTTACCCAGGGGAGCTGCAGTGGACTGGTGTTTTCGGACACCGTCCAGGGCTCAACAACCAGGGAGGCACATAAGCATACCCAGCAGGCCATAGGGGAGGCATTCAGGTTTCGGACGCTGCCATGTCCAACCCCACCAGCTCAGCCATGGGACAAGGACCAGAGAGGAGTTACGACCGCAGCAGTAAATCGATGCTACAGGATCTGTGCCGGAGGCGAAAGATTATCTACTGGAACGCTGAGACTCGGTCGGACTTGATCCGGAAATTAGTCCGTTGGGATGCCCAAAATGATGCAGAGGACGATGAGGATCCCGCCGATATTGACCCAGAGGATTTAAACTATGTGCCACATCATGGATCTAGTGACAATCGGAAATCAACTTTGTCCAAAATGGCCCAAGCCACAGCGTTGTTGGATGCATTGGGGCCTAGATCCTCAAGAGAAGAGAGGGCTTGGGTTCTGGAATATGTTTATGGGATTCCAGCTGCCGTACTGCTAGCACCAGCCGGTCGAGAAGGATGGTCCCGCTACCCAGCAGAAGCTGCGCCAAAACAAAGGACTACAAACAGGGCCTGTGACTCGCCCAATCTATGGCGCTGTTATACATGTGGGCGCAATGGACATATAGATAAAGATTGTCTCCAAAACCGAGGCCGCATGCTTGGAGCCCGTCTGACACTCCAACCAGTCAACATATGCCGAGATGAAACAACGAGACCTGAGGAATGCTACTCCCAAGAAACACCAATAGCTGAGGAAGTGGTTTATCCAGTCCACACCCTACGGCAGGTCGGACAACGTACACCAGCCAACCTCCATCCCCACATCCAGACGGTCAAGGTCGGTGATATACAGGCTCAGGGACTTCGAGACATTGGATCTTCCATCACTCTGGTAAGCCCAGTTATTGTTTCCCCAGAAGACCCTGTACCAGATTCCCAATTATCCATCTCCCTGGCTGAGGGCCAGCGTTCAGACATTCCTCTGGCATGTGTGCAGTTGGACCTAAGGACCGACCAGGGAGAGGTCGAAGTGGAGCTTGTGGACAGCCTCCCCACACCTGGTATTTTGGGGACCAACCAGGAAGTGATCGATGTGGGTATTGTGAACAGCCTCCCCACACCTGACATTGTGAAGACTGACCAGAGCAAGGCTGATGTGGAGCTTATGGACACCGTCCCCACACCAGTTATTTCGGGAAAGGACCAGGGAGAGGTTGATGTGAGACTTGTGAACAGCCTCCCCACACCTGTCATTGTGGAGACTGACCAGAGCAAGGCTGATGTGGAGCTTATGGGCACCGTCCCCACACCAGTTATTTCGGGAAAGGACCAGGGAGAGGTTGATGTGAGACTTGTGAACAGCCTCCCCACACCTGTCATTGTGGAGACTGACCAGAGCAAGGCTGATGTGGAGCTTATGGACACCGTCCCCACACCAGTTACTTTGGGGTCTGACCAGGAAGAGGTCCATATGGAGTTTATGGACAGCCTCCCCACACCTGTTGTTTCGGGGACTAGCCAGGAGGAAGTTGAAGTGGGGTTCATAGATGGCCCCACCAAGCCTGTTGTTTCGGATACCACTCAAAGGGAAGTGAAAGTGGGGCTTGTGAATTACCTGCTCACACCAGTCATTTTGGAGAATGACCTAGGACAAGGACTATCCAGTCAGTTTGAAGCAGCCATCACCCACCTCCAAGCCAAGCAGGACCCTGATGTGGATTTTTCTAACATCTTTTCCAGGGATGGTTTGCATTCCTGGTCTCCATCATCCACTTCTGAGCCAAGAACCGTGAGTAAGCCTAACCACACTGTGGCTATTGACTGGGGGAGGATTGATAGTGGGAGATTTGTGCAGGCCCAACTCATGGACCCCACCTTAGTGCTTGTCCACAATATGGCTGCTCAACTTGGGGGAGGTAATCAGGGGGAGGTGTATAGATGTGAGCCTCTGTTGCTGACCTCACCATTAAAAAGGACAATGCCGTCAAGAGGAGAAGGATGATCGGAAGCCTATCATGTCTGGCTAATATTAAGAAGGGGGAGGAATGTGACGACATGGACTCTCATGGGTTAACGTTTCTTAAAATCCAGCCAGACAGCATGATAGATTGTCTATAGATGGGGGAGAAGTCCCTCATTGTTTTTACAAGACTCTTGTTGACTCAATGTAATTGTGTTGGCCACTGAAAGCTAGACTATTGTTCTCCAGACATTTCCAGTAACCATTGTATTGTAGTTGTGTATTGATAATGTAATTACCTTAGTAGCCATTGTCTAGTCAGTGGCTCCCAGTTTACATGTACACCCTCAGCCTTTCTAAGCACATCATTTAAATGAACATTATCCATGCAGCTTGAAATTCCTCCAATGGGAGAATCAATCTTGTCCAACCAATCGATGAGGACGCAGTGTATCCAAGGGGAAGGTTGTGGCTATAAAAAGGACTTCTTTAAGCCACCAGTGGTTGTTGATGGTTGATGGATTCAGTCTAAGCTCTTTGGAGCTGACTGGAGGATCAGGACATCTTATGGCTTCAATCTAGGGACTCCGGATCCGGTTGGAGACCATATCCACAGCCTAGGGATTTCGACTCCGGCTGCCAGGATTGTAACATCAAACCAGGACTACCTAAGGAGGACACGCAGGTTGGGACAGTTCAGTCACCTGTTACAGACTTTGCAGACCTCAGACAGCTTGGAACCTGTGAGGCATGGACATTCTAAATCCCTGGTGAGCCAGCGGAAGGGTGAGACTGTGTTGCCTGTTACATTTGTGTGTTTTGCTGGTTATGTGTTATGTGCCGTTAATTGTTTGGGGATCCAATAAAGTCTAATTATTGTGGTTCCCTCACCCTGTGTTGTCTGAGTAGTGTTACGCCCACGGTTAGGGAGGCCGGCGTTCAGTTGGGATGAGCCCTGAGCCACGCTGTCTTTCTAAAGGCGGCGGGTTTTAGTGGACGAGAGCGCCCACTGAGCCCCGTGTCTCCACAATTGGTGGCAGCAGTGGGATACTACTCAGCCTGGTTTACCCAGGGGAGCTGCAGTGGACTGGTGTTTTCGGACACCGTCCAGGGCTCAACAACCAGGGAGGCACATAAGCATACCCAGCAGGCCATAGGGGAGGCATTCAGGTTTCGGACGCTGCCATGTCCAACCCCACCAGCTCAGCCATGGGACAAGGACCAGAGAGGAGTTACGACCGCAGCAGTAAATCGATGCTACAGGATCTGTGCCGGAGGCGAAAGATTATCTACTGGAACGCTGAGACTCGGTCGGACTTGATCCGGAAATTAGTCCGTTGGGATGCCCAAAATGATGCAGAGGACGATGAGGATCCCGCCGATATTGACCCAGAGGATTTAAACTATGTGCCACATCATGGATCTAGTGACAATCGGAAATCAACTTTGTCCAAAATGGCCCAAGCCACAGCGTTGTTGGATGCATTGGGGCCTAGATCCTCAAGAGAAGAGAGGGCTTGGGTTCTGGAATATGTTTATGGGATTCCAGCTGCCATACTGCTAGCACCAGCCGGTCGAGAAGGATGGTCCCGCTACCCAGCAGAAGCTGCGCCAAAACAAAGGACTACAAACAGGGCCTGTGACTCGCCCAATCTATGGCGCTGTTATACATGTGGGCGCAATAGACATATAGATAAAGATTGTCTCCAAAACCGAGGCCGCATGCTTGGAGCCCGTCTGACACTCCAACCAGTCAACATATGCCGAGATGAAACAACGAGACCTGAGGAATGCTACTCCCAAGAAACACCAATAGCTGAGGAAGTGGTTTATCCAGTCCACACCCTACGGCAGGTCGGACAACGTACACCAGCCAACCTCCATCCCCACATCCAGACGGTCAAGGTCGGTGATATACAGGCTCAGGGACTTCGAGACATTGGATCTTCCATCACTCTGGTAAGCCCAGTTATTGTTTCCCCAGAAGACCCTGTACCAGATTCCCAATTATCCATCTCCCTGGCTGAGGGCCAGCGTTCAGACATTCCTCTGGCATGTGTGCAGTTGGACCTAAGGACCGACCAGGGAGAGGTCGAGGTGGAGCTTGTGGACAGCCTCCCCACACCTGGTATTTTGGGGACCAACCAGGAAGTGATCAATGTGGGTATTGTGAACAGCCTCCCCACACCTGACATTGTGAAGACTGACCAGAGCAAGGCTGATGTGGAGCTTATGGACACCGTCCCCACACCAGTTATTTCGGGAAAGGACCAGGGAGAGGTTGATGTGAGACTTGTGAACAGCCTCCCCACACCTGTCATTGTGGAGACTGACCAGAGCAAGGCTGATGTGGAGCTTATGGGCACCGTCCCCACACCAGTTATTTCGGGAAAGGACCAGGGAGAGGTTGATGTGAGACTTGTGAACAGCCTCCCCACACCTGTCATTGTGGAGACTGACCAGAGCAAGGCTGATGTGGAGCTTATGGACACCGTCCCCACACCAGTTACTTTGGGGTCTGACCAGGAAGAGGTCCATATGGAGTTTATGGACAGCCTCCCCACACCTGTTGTTTCGGGGACTAGCCAGGAGGAAGTTGAAGTGGGGTTCATAGATGGCCCCACCAAGCCTGTTGTTTCGGATACCACTCAAAGGGAAGTGAAAGTGGGGCTTGTGAATTACCTGCTCACACCAGTCATTTTGGAGAATGACCTAGGACAAGGACTATCCAGTCAGTTTGAAGCAGCCATCACCCACCTCCAAGCCAAGCAGGACCCTGATGTGGATTTTTCTAACATCTTTTCCAGGGATGGTTTGCATTCCTGGTCTCCATCATCCACTTCTGAGCCAAGAACCGTGAGTAAGCCTAACCACACTGTGGCTATTGACTGGGGGAGGATTGATAGTGGGAGATTTGTGCAGGCCCAACTCATGGACCCCACCTTAGTGCTTGTCCACAATATGGCTGCTCAACTTGGGGGAGGTAATCAGGGGGAGGTGTATAGATGCGAGCCTCTGTTGCTGACCTCACCATTAAAAAGGACAATGCCGTCAAGAGGAGAAGGATGATCGGAAGCCTATCATGTCTGGCTAATATTAAGAAGGGGGAGGAATGTGACGACATGGACTCTCATGGGTTAACGTTTCTTAAAATCCAGCCAGACAGCATGATAGATTGTCTATAGATGGGGGAGAAGTCCCTCATTGTTTTTACAAGACTCTTGTTGACTCAATGTAATTGTGTTGGCCACTGAAAGCTAGACTATTGTTCTCCAGACATTTCCAGTAACCATTGTATTGTAGTTGTGTATTGATAATGTAATTACCTTAGTAGCCATTGTCTAGTCAGTGGCTCCCAGTTTACATGTACACCCTCAGCCTTTCTAAGCACATCATTTAAATGAACATTATCCATGCAGCTTGAAATTCCTCCAATGGGAGAATCAATCTTGTCCAACCAATCGATGAGGACGCAGTGTATCCAAGGGGAAGGTTGTGGCTATAAAAAGGACTTCTTTAAGCCACCAGTGGTTGTTGATGGTTGATGGATTCAGTCTAAGCTCTTTGGAGCTGACTGGAGGATCAGGACATCTTATGGCTTCAATCTAGGGACTCCGGATCCGGTTGGAGACCATATCCACAGCCTAGGGATTTCGACTCCGGCTGCCAGGATTGTAACATCAAACCAGGACTACCTAAGGAGGACACGCAGGTTGGGACAGTTCAGTCACCTGTTACAGACTTTGCAGACCTCAGACAGCTTGGAACCTGTGAGGCATGGACATTCTAAATCCCTGGTGAGCCAGCGGAAGGGTGAGACTGTGTTGCCTGTTACATTTGTGTGTTTTGCTGGTTATGTGTTATGTGCCGTTAATTGTTTGGGGATCCAATAAAGTCTAATTATTGTGGTTCCCTCACCCTGTGTTGTCTGAGTAGTGTTACGCCCACGGTTAGGGAGGCCGGCGTTCAGTTGGGATGAGCCCTGAGCCACGCTGTCTTTCTAAAGGCGGCGGGTTTTAGTGGACGAGAGCGCCCACTGAGCCCCGTGTCTCCACAGATGGGTGCAGGGGAAAGAAGCCACCAGATCACTAAACGGGCACTCGGACTAAGGGGACCTGCAGTTGAAACCAGCCGGCCTCCGGTGACCAGTTACCAGCTTGCAGTGAGTAAAGGAACCAGTTACCCTGAAACCCCCGTTGTGGCCTACCGTCTTTCAACACCCGTTACATCACCTATCCTCTGGGGCCCGGCCCTGCTTGCAGAGGGCCTAACATCCAGGCTGCTATTGACATCAGCCTCAGTAGCAAAGACTGTGCAGCGGCGGCCCCATCCACATAGCCGCAAAACTGCAAGTGGCATCACGTGTAAACTTTATTCTAAAATGCCTTGTAAATATTTCCCTTTTAAAAAGCCCCCAGGGCATGGGACCGGGCAACGGACACCAAAGTGACATTTCCCTAGTTATACACCGCCCGGGACCAAGTACCCCAAAATCCTGGGCGACACATGTACTGTTTGTTGTTCAACCTATAGAACAATGCAAGGACAGGGAAGCGATAAAACTGTCACCTCTGAAATAAGGTCAAACATTTGAATAAAAAAAAGAATAAGTTTGGGGAATTCCTTCCTCATATAACATTAGTGAACCTTTGCTGCACCCAATAATTAAGACAAGCTTACTTAGAGGATTATTCCCAACTCAAGACGTTATTATGACCTATACACAGGATAAATTCAAACCTGCTGATCACTGGGGGTCTGATAGCTGAGACCACCACTGATCCTAAGAAAATGGCTCTGAAATGCACTTTAAAAAAAATGGATTTGGCAGCGAAGCCCAGTTTATTGACTCTGGAAGTGCCGGAGATTGCCGTGTACAGCACAGTGGATGTCCCTGCCTCCAATTCTCGGCATCGGTGGTGGTTCCAGCAGCAATATTCTGTGGATAGGTGATACCATGGAGAGTTGGAAACAACTTTCATCCTTCAGCTGTTGCTATGTATTATGGTTAAGACTGTTTAGTTATGTTGCGAGTTATACTGTTTTTCTCAGTTTATACTCTAGCACCCTATATGTGGTTGGAAACTACTGTTTTGGCACATGGCAAGGCATATAAGGGAAGGAGCGCTATTTGAATTTTGGATGTTAAAAATTATTTTTATTTTCAACGTCCGTGTTTTTCTGGTACGTGTTACATGGATCACAGCATAGTGTGGTCCGTGGGACATCAGTGATGCCAGAAAAAGATGGTCATGTTTCCGTGCGGCAATCATGGACACGCGTGTCCGCCGCACAGAGACACGTTCAGTGGAAAATCACTAATGTGTGCGCAGACCCATTGATTATAATGGGTCTATGTATGTCCGTGATTCTGGTACATATAAAAATGAGCACATATGTACCAGGATCACTGACATCTGAAAGAGGCCTAATGCGGGCGTCACACGAGACGATCTATCGTGCGATATGTCGTCGGGGTCACGGTTTTCGTGACGCACATCCGGCATCGTTTACGACGTCGTCCCGTGTGACACCTACGAGCGACGCACAATGTTCGCAAATCATGTATCGTTGACACGTCGCTCATTTTTAAAAAGTCGTTTATTTTTCTTTGCGCCAGTTGTTCATCGTACCCGGGGCAGCACACATCGCTCCGTGTGACACCCCGGGAACGATGAACTGCAGCTTACCTGCGTCCCGCGGCTCCTGCCGGCTATGCTGAAGGAAGGAGGTGGGCGGGATGTTTACATCCCGCTCATCTCCGCCCCTCTGCTTCTATTGGCTGGCCACTGTGTGACATCGCTGTGACGCTGAACGTCCCACCCCCTTCAGGAACTGGACGTTCGCCGCCCACAGCTACGTCGCTCAGCAGGTAAGTACGTGTGACGGCGGTTTAACGACTTTGTGCGCCACGGGCAACTAATTGCCCGTGACGCACAAACGACGGGGGCGGGTACGATCGCTCGTGCGATGGCACGATAGATCGTATCGTGTGATGCCCGCATTACTGTCAGTCCAAGTGGCATAATACTCTGTCAACATTGTTCCCAGCAGCGACCTGGGAGCCAGAGATGTGTCCATTGTCGTCCCTATGCTGTTTCCATCCATTTCAGCGATTTTCTGCACCCAAGACCTACTGGGGTCTGCCGGAGAATTGCTCAAGTTTCCCCTTGACTTCCATTATGCTCGTTAGTCAAGATCAACACCCAAGCATTTTAGAGTTCTAAAATGCTCGCTCATGGCTGCCTCTTACCCAATTCTACAGTCCATTAATTGTAAGACATCTTTTGTCATCTATCTCATATTAGGATCATTATGCAAAGTACAATATGTTGGATGCACTCTACAGGTTCTTAAAAATTCTGAAGACCCCTGTCTGACATAGGAAGGAAAGCTGCAATGTATCAGCAGCCTCTCTACATTTCACCATAGTTCACAAAGGTGATAATTCAGGCTTTTTCTGTGCGGGGTATTAAAGAGTAAATGCTCCCTCTAGAGGAGGTGACCATCGCTGAAAACTTAGTAGCATTTTTGGATTCTTAAAAAAACCCACAATGATTAAACAAACAAACAAACAAGATTTATCACTGTCGCTAAAATTATATTATAATATCTACTTTTATTCAAATTTCTATGGTAATGTATTATTATTATTATTATTAGGTAATTTGATCTCCATTTGGGATTTATTGTGTTATTTATAGCAGTGTATAGGTTACTGGTTAATTACAACCTAAAGGCTCCAGATGATTTATATTTCGCTCTACACCAGCTCTCTCTTGAGCCTTTTCATAATTTTCCTTTTTCTATGTTTTGTTGTCAATATAAATTATATCAATGTGAAATTCATCATTGCTATGACTAAAAACAATTACGTTGTAAAAGGAGTTTCATTGTTTTTTACCATTAAGTCTGTACTAGATTTTATGATATTGGAACAATAAAGCCATGAAATGAAGAAGATAAAATCCTGAATTGCTCTCTTTCTAGTTTTTACGATAATATTGATTTCCATAAACAAGAATATAACTGCTATAACATTAACCATATGTACAAGAATATAACTACTATAATACTGCCCCTATGTACAAGAATATAACTGCTATAATACTGCCCCCTATGTACAAGAATATAACTGCTATAATACTGCTCCCTATGTACAAGAATATAACTGCTATAATACTGCCTCATGTACAAGAGTATAACTACTATAATACTGCCCCTATGTACAAGAATATAACTACTATAATACTTCCCCTATGTACAAGAATATAACTACTATAATACTGCCCCTATGTATAAGAATATATCTACTATAATACTGCCCCATATGCACAAGAATTTAACTACTATAATACTGCCCCTATGTACAAGAATTTAACTACTATAAAACTGCCCCCTATGTCCAAGAATAAAACTGCTATAATACTGTCCCCTATGTACAAGAATATAATATAATACTGCCCCCTATTTACAAAAATATAACTACTATAAAACTGCTCCTATGTACAAGAATATAACTATTATAATACTGCCCCCTATGTATAAGAATATAACTACTATAATACTGCCCCTATGTACAAGAATATAACTACTATAATACTGACCCTATATACAAGAATATGACTACTATAATACTGCCCCCTATGTATAAGAATATAACTACTATAATACTGCCCCCTATGTACAAGAATATAACTACTATAATACTGCCCTTATATACAAGAATATAACTACTATAATACTGCTCCTATGTACAAGAATATAACTACTATAATACTGCCCCTATGTACAAGAATATAACTACTATAATACTGCTCCTATGTACAAGAATATAACTACTATAATACTGCTCCTATGTACAAGAATATAACTACTATAATACTGCCCCTATGTACAAGAATATGACTACTATAATACTGCCCCCTATGTATAAGAATATAACTACTATAATACTGCCCCCTATGTACAAAAATATAACTACTATAATACTGCCCCTTTGTACAAGAATATATCTACTATAATACTACCCCATATGTATAAGAATATAACTACTATAATACTGCCCCTATGTACAAGAATATAACTACTATAATACTGCCCCTATGTACAAGAATATAACTACTATTATATTCTTCTTGTGGTCACATGGCACCCACTCCCAATGCCATCACCAAAGAATCCTAACAATTCATCCTGTGAGGATTCTCAATATCTGATTTGCATACATGTGGTCACATCCTAACTAGACATGCATGGCCACGCTCGATATAAGCAATTTTAGCAAAGCTGAGTAAATTGTTGGAAAGTGGCCAGAGGTGTGAAAATCGCATATTTGCAGTCACATGATGCCCGTTTCCGATGCCAACATCGGAGAATCCTAACAGTGCGTCCTGTGAGGATTTTCCATAACTAATTTGCATACATGCGGTCACATTCTGACTAGACGTGCACAGCATCGCTCGATACAAGCCAAATAAGTTTAGTGGGAATGTGGCGAGAGGTTTGGAATTCATATTCTTGGGGTTACATGACGCCCGCTCTCAATGCTAACTCCGGAGAATCCTAACAGTACACCCTGTTAGGATTCAGTAGTCTGAAGTCATCTAGACTTTAACCTCAAGACTGGACAACAATCAGTATGGTGGTATTAACACTACTGTGTATGCTGCTAATATTTGCTTATGATTTGTTGCCATTTGTCTGTTGTATTGCAACATTATTATTGCTGTATTATTATTCAATCTTTATTGTGGTATTATTGGTATTATTAGAAGTATTGATCTTGTAGTAAATCTTGAATTCTTCCAGGTATTGTGCATTGCAGCTGACGGGGGCCACTTTGAGCATCAAAGTTAAATGAGCGCCATATGATTGACCAGCATTCAATGTTTTAGGGGTGTCGTTAGTTTCATATCATAGCGTTTTTGTATGCAACGTGTCGATTCGTATTGAATTGATGATGCCCTACAACTTCGTAATTCACTTTTTTTCTCTATCTCGTTCCGTTTTCAAGATAAAAATGCTAACTCCGTTGTTTTCCACCAGGTGGCGCTATAGGTGGTTTCATTGCGTAGCGCATGGCTACTTTACTATACCTAGACACCACTTCTATGCCTATAGCTGCCGCCGTTCTCAAGTTAATGGCGGTGGACAGGATATGGGTGGACACGCTGTATAGTGCATTTGATCACAAATAAGCACCATTTATATTTCTTACAAAAATCTGTTTATTTACATCAATACAAAAATAGACAATATAACAACACTTCACATAAATATGAAAAGTATAGAAAATAATATAATGCCATAATTGTGTCCACCAAATGGTACATATAAGTAAAGCATAATACAAAACAGAAAACAGAAACCTGCAATTAATACATTTCATAAATAAATCTGTTTATTGGTATACATATAAAAAAGCACAATAAAAAAAGTGAGTCACATGATGGACACAAACATCACCGAACAGGAGAACATGATCATGATAGCAAAAAATATATAAAAAATGAGACAATGCAGAATAATTACCCAAGTACTCCATAGACGTGAGTACTATATCGCTAAATGTATTGGACGTTCACATTTTTTAGATGCCCGTTTCACCTTTTTGACCTAGCGGACATTTCCCTCTTCACTTATTTAAAGGTTAAAGAACATGAGTAGAAACATTAATGTGCATGGAGTCCAACCAGTGACTTTCTGAGGCACCAACTGTTTAGGTCATTGGTGGAGGCTGAAAAACCAGTCACCCATGAGATAGCTCACTAGACTCACATGACAATAGATTCCATAATGCAAAAGACATCAAACTTCAATAATGGGATTATTTTATGAAATAGTATGAGATCATTGCGAAACATGGCTGAAAAATACATAGATTTTTTTTTACATTTATAAAAAATTGAGTGGTTCAGTAATATCAAATACAAGTGCATCTCAATAAATTAGAATATCATCAAAAATTAATTTATTTCAGTAATTCAATACAAAAAGGGAAACATGTATTATATAGAGTCATTACACAGAGAGGGATCTATTCCTATATACTGTATTATATATAGAGTCATTACACACAGAGGGATCTATTTCTATATATTATATAGTCATTACATACAGAGTGATCTATTCCTATATATTATATAGAGTCATTACACACAGAGGGATCTATTCCTAAATATTCTATAGAGTCATTACACACAGAGGGATTTATTCCTATATATTATATAGAGTCATTACACACAGAGGGATCTATTTCTATATAGAGTCATTACACACAGAGGAATTTATTCCTATAGATTATAAAGAGTCATTACACACAGATGGATCTATCCCTACATATTATAATACAAAAAGGGAAACATGTATTATATAGAGTCATTACACACAGAGGGATCTATTCATATATACTGTATTATATATAGAGTCATTACGCACAGAGAGATCTATTCCTATATATTATATAGTCATTACACACAAAGAGGTCTATTCCTATATATTATATGGAGTCATTACACACTGAGGGATCTATTCCTATATATTATATAGAATCATTACACACAGAGGGATCTATTCCTATATATTATATAGTCATTACACACTGAGGGATCTATTCCTATATATTATATAGAATCATTACACACAGAGGGATCTATTTCACGTGTTTATTATATAGAGTTATTATATACAGAGTGATCTATATCACGTGTTTATTATATATTATGTAGAGTCATTACACACAGAGGGATCTATCTCACATATTTATTTCTGATAATGTTGATGATTATGGCTTACAGCCAATGAAAACCCAAAAGTCATTATCTCAGAAAATTAGAATAATTACCACAGAACACCTGCAAACGCTTCCTAAGCATTTAAAATGGTCCCTTAGTCTGGCTCAGTAGGCTACACAATCATGGCGAAGACTGCTGACTTGATAGATGTCTAGAAGGCAGTCAGTGGCACACTCCACAAGGAGGGTAAGCCACAAAAGGTCATTGCTAAAGAAGCTGGCTGTTCACAGAGTGCTGTATTCAAGCATATTAATGGAAAGTTGAGTGGAAGGAAAAAGTGTGGTAGAAAAAGGTGCACAGCGGGATAACCGCAGCCTTGATAGGATTGGTAAGAAAAGGCCATTCAAAAATGTAGGGAAGATTCACAAGGAGTGGACACTGCTGGAGTCAGTGCTTCTAGAGCCACCACACACAGACGTATCCAGGACATGGGCTACAAGTGTCGCATTCCTTGTGTGAAGCCACTCATGACCAATAGACAACGCCAGAAGCGTCTTACCTGGGCCAAGGAGAAGAAGAACTGGACTGTTGCTCAGAGGTCCAAGGTGATGTTTTCAGGTGAAAGTAAATTTTGCATTTCATTTGGAAATCACGGTCCCGGAGTCTGGAGGAAGAGTGGAGAGGCCACAATCCAAGCTGCTGAGGTCTAGTGTGAAGTCTCCACAATCAGTGATGGTTTGGAGAGCCATGTCATCTGCTGGTGTAGCTCCACTGTGCTTTATAAAGACTAAAGTCAGCGCAGCCGTCTACCAGGGAATTTAACAGCACTTTGTGCTTCCCTCTGATGACAAGCTTTCTGGAGATGGAAATGTCATTTTCCAGCAGGACTTGGCCCCTGTCCACACTGCCAAAAGTACCAATACCTGGTTTACTAACCACAGTATCACTGGGCTTGATTGGCAGCAAACTCACCTGACCTAAACCCCATAGAGATCTATGAGAGACACCAGAGCCATCAATGCAGACGAGCTGAAGGCTGCGACCAAAGCATCCTGGGCTTCCATAACCCCTCAGCAGTGCCACAGGCTGATCACCTCCATGCCACATTGCCGCATTGATACAGGAATTCATGCAAAAGGAGCCACGAGCAAGTATTGAGGCATTTACTGTACAGACTTTTCAGGAGGCGCCAACATTTCTGAGATTAAAATAATTTTTTCAGTTGGTCTTATATAGTATTCTAATTTTCTGAGATAATGACTTTTGGGTTTTCATTGCCTGTAAGCCATAATCATCAACATTAACAGAAATAAACACGTGAAATAGATCCCTCTGTGTGTAATGACTCTATATAATATATAGGAATAGATCCCTCTGTGTGTAATGGCTCTATATAATATATAGGAATAGCTCCCTCTGTGTGTAATGACTCCATATAATATATAGGAAGGCTACTTTCACACATCCGGTTTTAGCAGTGCGGCTCAATCCGGCTGTGAAACCTATGCAACGGATGCGGTGAAAACACCGCATCCTTTGCATAAGTTGTTACATGCGGCCGGTCCGTTTTTTTTTCCGGTTGCGGCACGCTACTGAGCATGCGCAGTGGAAAAAACCGCATGCGGCGGCTGGATGCGGTTTTTTCCGCATCGCGCCGCATCCGGCATCCATAGGCATGCATTGAAAATGCGCCGCAGCGGCCGGATGCGGCGCGATGCGTTTTTTTTTGCCGGAGCAAAAAACGTTGCAGGGAACGTTCTATCCGGCCGCCGCATTTATTTATTTTGCCGCATCCGGAAAAAAACGGATGCACCGCAAAGCCATCAGGTACAATCCGGTTACAATGCAAGTCTATGGGGATAAACCGGATGCGATACCGGATCCGGTTTACCCGTGTTTTTTTCCGGATTGTACCTGATGGGAAAAAACTGATGTGTGAAAGTAGCCTAATAGATCCCTCTGTGTGTAATGACTCTATAAAATATCTATATCGGAATAGATCACTCTGTGTGTAATGACTCTATATAATATAGAATAAATGTGAAATAGATCCATCTGTGTGTAATGACTCGACTCTATATAATATATAATAAACATGTGAAAAAAAAACCTCTGTGTGTAATGAGTCTATATAATAAACATGTAAAATAGATCCCTCTGTGTGTAATGACTCCATATAATCTATATATATAATTGCCTTATTCTGTCTGTCTGTCTGTCTATCTGTCTGTCTATCTGTCTGTCTGTCTGTCATGCTCCGAAATTGTGTCCTTACGGTGACACAAAGCTGATTGGCCGCTGGGCTCGCCATGGCCCCGCCCCCCCACACGGATTGGCCTCTCGCCCCGGCTCTCTGCAGGCCCCGCCCCCTCACGCAATGCACGCTCGCTGTGGCCCAACTGACACGGGGCTCCGATTCCCAGGTGAGTACACACACACATCAGATCACACTCACCCTCACACACACCTCACACATCACATCCACACACTCACATCCACACATCACATCCACACATCACATCCACACATCACAACATGCTGGGATATCGCTTGCTTCTACACCGGCTCCGTCAGGATCCCGGCAGCGCCACACATAACCTTGCGATGCTGGGATCTTAACGGAGGCCGTGAAAGCTGGTAACCATTATACACATCGGGTAACTAAGGTCCCTTAGTTACCCGATGTGTATCATAGTTACCAGTGTACACCGGCTCACACTCACACACACATCACACACACATCACACACACATCACATCGCATCCACACATCAAGGTCCTGCAGCTGCGGAACATACATAACATAACAGCACACACACACACACACACACACACAAATCAGATCACACTCACACATACCTCACACATCACATCGCATCCAAATACTCACAACATCCTGGGATATCGCTTGCTTCTCGGCGGCGATATTGTGCTGTGAGCTTCCAGGACCTGACGGAGGATCACATGGCCAGAAGCATGTGATATCCCCGGATGTTGTGAGTATCAGCGCGTATGTGCAATATCGTCAGTGTCTGTGTGTGTGAGTGTATGCGATCGGGTGTGTGTGTGAGTGTATGCGATCGGGTGTGTGTGTGAGTGTATGCGATCGGGTGTGTGTGTGAGTGTATGCGATCGGGTGTGTGTGTGAGTGTATGCGATCGGGTGTGTGTGTGAGTGGATGCGATCGGTTGTGTGTGTGAGTGGATGCGATCGGTTGTGTGTGAGTGGATGCGATCGGGTGTGTGTGAGTGTATGCGATCGGGTGTGTGTGAGTGGATGCGATCGGGTGTGTGTGAGTGTATGCGATCGGGTGTGTGTGAGTGGATGCGATCGGGTGTGTGTGAGTGGATGCGATCGGGTGTGTGTGAGTGGATGCGATCGGGTGTGTGTGAGTGGATGCGATCGGGTGTGTGTGAGTGTCGGCAGAGGAGCACGGCGTGCTGGAGGAGGCTGGGAGCAGAGAGGCTGATCTTGGGGAAGGCTGGGAGGGGGAGGCTGATGCTGAGGGAGGCTGGAAGGAGAGAGGCTGAGCAAACGTGCTCCATCCGCCATACTGCGCACTCCCCATCGTGCTGCATCCCCCATGCTGCGCACTCCCAAACGTGCTCCATCCGCCATACTGCGCACTCCCAAACGTGCTCCATCCGCCATACTGCGCACTCCCCATCGTGCACCATCCGCCATGCTGCACACTCCCAAACGTGCTCCATCCGCCATACTGCGCACTCCCCATCGTGCACCATCCGCCATGCTGCGCACTCCCAAGCGGATGGAGCATGATGGGGGGTACGCAGCATGGCGGATGGAGCACGTTTGGGAGTGCGCAGCATGGCGGATGGAGCACGTTTGGGAGTGCGCAGCATGACGGATGGAGCACGTTTGGGAGTGCGCAGCATGACGGATGGAGCACGTTTGGGAGTGCGCAGTATGGCAGATGGAGCACGTTTGGGAGTGCGCAGTATGGCGGATGGAGCACGTTTCGGAGTGCGCAGCATGGCGGATGGAGCACGTTTGGGAGCGCGCAGCATGGCGGATGGACCACGTTTGGGAGCGCGCAGCATGGCGGATGGAGCACGTTTGGGAGTGCGCAGCATGGCGGATGGAGCACGTTTGGGAGTGCGCAGCATGGCGGATGGAGCACGTTTGGGAGTGCGCAGCATGGCGGATGGAGCACGTTTGGGAGTGCGCAGCATGCCGGATGGTGCACGATGGGGAGTGCGCAGTATGGCGGATGGAGCACGTTTGGGAGTGCGCAGCATGGCGGATGGAGCACGTTTGGGAGTGCGCAGCATGGCGGATGGAGCACGTTTGGGAGTGCGCAGCATGGCGGATGGAGCACGTTTGGGAGTGCGCAGCATGGCGGATGGAGCACGTTTGGGAGTGCGCAGCATGGCGGGTGGAGCACGTTTGGGAGTGCGGAGCATGGCGGATGGAGCATGATAGGGGGTGCGCAGCATGGCGGATGGAGCACGTTTGGGAGTGCGCAGCATGGCGGATGGAGCACGTTTGGGAGTGTGCAGCATGGCGGATAGAGCACGATGGGGAGTGCGCAGCATGGCGGATGGAGCACGTTTGGGAGTGCGCAGCATGGGGGATGCAGCACGATGGGGAGTGCGCAGTATGGCGGATGGAGCACGTTTGGGAGTGCGCAGCATGGCGGATGGACCACGTTTGGGAGTGCGCAGCATGGCGGATGGAGCACGTTTGGGAGTGCGCAGCATGGGGGATGCAGCGCGATGGGGGGTGCGCAGCATGGGGGATGGAGCACGATGGGAGGTGCACACCTCCCCCCAACACACACACACACGCGCACTGCACAACACACACACACTAGGAATCACAAACAACGCCCTACACAGACACCCACACACACAGACAACGCTGCACACACAAATATACGCACATACTGCACAACACACACATTGCTCAAAACATACCTCCCCCCAAAACACACCACACACACACAAACCGCACAACACACACACACACACACACACAACGCTACAGACACACAGCGCTCCACAAACAACGCAACACACACAACACACATACAACACCGCTCTCACCCCCCGCGACACTCAGAACATGTACAGCGCCTACACAAACACTTGGTAACTACACACAACAACATCTATATATATATATATATATAACAAAAATCATACATGAACTACACAATACGTAAATTCTAGAATACCCGATGCGTAGAATCGGGCCACCTTCTAGTATATAATAAACACCTAAAATAGATTCCTCTGTGTGTAATGACTCTATATAATATATAATAAATGTGAAATAGATCCCTCTGTGTGTAATATAATATTTATAATATAATATTTGCGTTTCACTTTTTGTATTGAATTACTGAAATTAAGTTTTTATTTGTTTTCTAATTTATTGATATGCTCTTATATATTCAGGATTTGCGCAATTCTTTCTGGTTTTGGTCAATTCCCACCAATCTGGTGTTACCCAAGCTTTGTTCATCCATTCTTTATATATTCAGTGTTGATTCGGATAATAAATTAATTCTACATCATTAATTGAAGCCACTGAAATAAATAAATAAAAAAAAAATACGTTTAATAAAAATAATTAATTTCTATAATATTTATAGAGAAGGTGTTGTTGGTAATAAGTGAACACTAAAATATGCAATTTATTGAATAGCTTGGAATATTGTTTATGATTAAAGGGGTTGTCCAACTTCTAGGAACAACTCAAAGATGGAAGGGTCTGTTTTAAACCAATAAAATGACCTGCTTTGAGGCCTGTGGATTCAGCACTGGCAGCTGCATTGATCTTTGGTGGCACAGGAAGTGATGGCATTCTTTGATCACATGACCACCGAGGCCCATGATTTGCTGCAGTGAACAGGTAACTAGAATGGAGCATCATGGGTTACCTGACTGCTACAAACAATCATGAGTAATTTTGAGCAGGCAGTGAAAACTGCCAAGACCTTTTTAGCTACTTCTCTAGCAAATTTACAACAGTAACTAGCAATACCTAGAAATGTATTTCACTGTCTAATTTGGAGCAGGCAGTAATACAGTGCCTTGTGAAAGTATTCGGTCCTTGAATTTTTCAACCTTTTCCCACATTTCAGGCTTCAAACATAAAGATAAAAATTTTAATATTATGGTGAAGAATCAACAACAAGTGGACACAATTGTGAAGTTGAACGATATTTATTGCTTATTTTAAACTTTTTTAAAAAATAAATAACTGAAATTTGGGGCGTGCAATATTATTCATCCCCTTTAAATTAATACTTTGTAGCACCACCTTATGCTGCGATTACAGCACAGTCTCTTGGGGTATGTGTCTATCAGTTTTGCACATGGAGAGACTGAAATTCTTGCCCATTCTACCTCAGAAGAGCGCACACAGAGTGCATTTAGTTCACCAGCGCGAGCGAGGGCAGCTATGTTTTCTGCTCTACCCGCGATATGGCAGAGTGAACTGCGCCTGCGCGAGCCGACCTAACTGCACAGGCGCGAAATTTAAAAATGCGACGAGGAGGATGACGCAGGGCGTCATCCCGTCAATCAAGACAGGAGGACGGCGATCAGCGGCAGGAGGGGGGAATGGAGCAGAAAATGAGCCCGCCCATCTGGCCAACACACGTAATTAGCATACCTAAGGGCCAAGTTTTATAAAGTTATTTTTGGGGTCTGAGAGGGGAGTCAGGGCCAAGGAGCACCTTCATAGAAACCAGCCCAGGAGCTGCAGAAGGGGATTATTTTAGTTTAATAGGGAAAAATCTGGTGACAGGTTCCCTTTAAATAAAAAATGTCTGAAATTTTTTAGAAGCTGGAAAAGCTGGTGCAAATTATCATGACAATCACAGTTCCCAATTACATATTATGTGCTTAGTTATAGTTCTAATTTAAAATTGTAATGATTTGTTAGAGATTGGCAAAGAATCTGTAAAAAAACATTGGCTTTCCATAATTTTTGGACGAGTTATCCATAATTTTTGGACACATCCATAAACAAAAATCAAGTTAGCAACTCTGGTTACTGGGAGAACACACATTAGGGTATTGCAATCATGTTTTCTAGTAAATAACTTATGTAAATGCTATTTCGGTCTCCTGACTCAAATAACATGAGATTTGGAGCCATTGTTATTAAAACTAATAATGTCCACAGGATCCGATGCTGAAGAGGCCTAGAATTACTTACTCAGCGCAGCCTTCAGTCTTCAGGAAAACTTGAAAGAGGAAAGCAGATTCGTGCTGCTTCTGCGTGGTATACGGTATGATGCCGTACCGCCCCGGTGCCAGGTGGAACGCCTCAGAGATATTGTACGTCCTTGAAGACTTAATAGTGGATATTTTCTCAGGTGTCAAGAGGGAATCTGGGATTTTATCTTGAGAGCCTGGAAACTGAAATGTAAGGAAAACCAGATTCATTATCTATGTAATTTTTCCATTTCATTTGAAAAAAATTAACTCATTTAAAAATTGATGGAGGCAAAACAGCTTAAAAAGTTGGTGACAGGGTTAACAAAATGATGAAAAAGTAGGTGGTACTAATGAAAAACAGCCAGAGGGTAAATTTTCAACTCGGCCACATGACTTTGTGTAAAAAAGAGCTTGTTAGAGAGGCAGAGTCTCTCAGAAGCAAAGATGGTCAGAGCTTTACTAGTCCATGGACAACTGCGTATAAAAATTATACAACAATTTCAGAAAAATGCTCCTCAGTGAAAAATTGCAAAGACTTTGATTATTTACCATCTACAGAACATATCATCAAAAGATTCATAGTGCACAAGGGACAAGGCCGATGGTCAGTATTGGATACTTGTAATCTATGGGCCCTCAGAAGTCACTCCATTAAATAAAGCCATGACTAAGGCGGGCTTTGCACACTACGACATCGCAAGTGCGATGTCGGTGGGGTCAAATTGAAAGTGACGCACATCCGGCGTCGCAGGCGATATCATAGTGTGTAAAGCCCAGATGATACGATTAACGAGCGCAAAAGCGTCGTAATCGTATCATCGGTGCAGCGTCGGTGCAATCCATAATTATGCTGACGCGACGGTCCGATGTTGTTCCTCGCTCCTGCGGCTGCGCACATCGCTGTGTGTGAAGCCGCAGGAGCGAGGAACATCTCCTACCGGCGTCACCGCGGCTCCCGTAGGATATGCGGAAGGAAGGAGGTGGGTGGGATGTTTACATCCCGCTTATCTCCGCCCCTCCGCTCCTATTGGCCGCTTGCCGTGTGACGTTGCAGTGACGCCATACGACCCGCCCCCTTAATAAGGAGGCGGGTCGCCGGCCAGAGCGACGGTCGCAGGACAGGTGAGTCCATGTGAAGCTGCCGTAGCGATAAAGTTCGCTACGGCAGCTATCACAAGGATATCGCAGCTGCGACGGGGGCGGGCACTATCGCGCTCGGCATCGCAGCATCGGCTTGCGATGTCGTAGTGTGCAAAGCCCGCCTTAGTCTTGTAAATCACTGTGTGGGCTCAGGAATACAGAAATCATTGCCTAATATCACAGGTTGCCCTACAAACCACTAATGCAAGTTATAGTTCTATCATCAAAGAAGAAGCCAAATATCAACATGACCCAGAAACGGTGCCATGTTTCCTGCCCACAATGGTAAAGTGTTCTGTGGGCGGATGAATCAAAATGTGAAATTCTATATGGAAACCTCATGCAATGTGCCCTGCGTGTTCAGTACACAGTACCTGTATCTCTGATATATAGGGCTGAATTAGTGCCTATGGCAGGGGCAGCTTACACATGAAAGCTGCGATTAATGCTATGTATTATATAAAGGTGTTAGAATAACATATCTCTATCCAGACAATGTCTATTTCATGAAAGACCTTGTATATTTCAGCAAGACAATAGTAAACCACACACTGTACCCATCACAGGAATTCTGCTCTGCAGAAGAAGAGTAGTGTGCCACAGGGCATTAAAGAGGGATGCAGCGGCATCGGTTTTGTTTGTCCCATATGAGGGAGACCAGTCTTCTAACATGACAGTACCATATTAACGGCTATAAATTTAAAAGCCGTGATCAATAAGGACAAGCAATGTAATCAATGCAGCTTTCAGCTACACACTCTGTGTTGACACATTGTATTCTGCGGCTGATTGCTGGGACAATTATCAGATTGTAGAATCAGCTTTAGTTATTATTATTATTATTTATTATTATAGTGCCATCAATTCCATGGCGCTTTACATGTGAAAGGGGTATACATAATAGGGACAAGTACAATAATCATAAACAATACAAGACACGGACAGGTACAGGAGGATAGAGGTCCCTGCCTGCGAGGGCTCACAGTCTACAGGAGGATAGAGGTCCCTGCCCGCGAGGGCTCAAAGTCTACAGGAGGATAGAGGTCCCTGCCCGCGAGGGCTCAAAGTCTACAGGAAGATAGAGGTCCCTGCCCGCGAGGGCTCACAGTCTACAAGGGATAGGTGAGGATAGAGTAGGTGAGGGTAGAGCTGATAGTGCGGCGCTGTATCAGACTGAGGGTTATGGCAGGTTGTAGGCTTGTCTCCCGTCTATCTCATCATATTCAGACATTTTCTCTATTTTCCTTTTATACTTGCAAATCAGCTATCATTCGGCGAGGCGCCACATACCTTAAACACCACGAAGCCGATCGGCAGCCAGTCGCCATATTTGTGGCGGTTTCTGCTGGCTTGCATGAGAGACACAACCACGTTTACTCCTCTATCAGCTTTATCACATGCGGTCACTGTTATTTTGTACATAGGATTCTTGTTGAGGAACTCTAAAGTAAAAGAGATGTAAGAAACAAGAGTCTTGTTTAAAAGAAAATCCAAAAAACAAACAGCACCCCTTTTGCCCACAGGCTGTGTCTGGTACTGCAGTCATAAATAGTGCCACTTTTGTCCAAGGACTATGTATGGTGCTACAGACAAAAGAATGCTGTCATTTCTCAAAGTTGCAGTCCCATTCCCTGGCTATTTGCTCTATTACTCTATTAGGGCATATGGATATCACAGAGGGATCTTCCTATCTCAGAACCCCACTCTATGAGCCTGAACATTCTAATTGTCACACAGAGGTTTGCGCAAAACTCGCCGAATGTCATGGTGACATCAGACGCTGTTCATACTAAGGATTCTGACACTCCACACTATGGTTTTTCTGGTGTGTCTGGGTTACACTGGCATGCTCAAGCGTTGATCAGCTGTGTGATCATTAATGGTCAGGCTGGCAAGAGTTAGCTCTAGGATCACATGTTTTTGAAAGCCTATCACATTTACTTCTCACCTTTTTAAGATGGTGGAATCTGTATTCCCACGCCGACTATAGTTTATTGCTGTGTTGTTTTGTGTGCTGTTGTGTCCCAGTCCTTTTGATAATTGTATTGCTTTGTGCTTGGAGTTGTTGTGGAGTTCTCCTGCTGTCTTGTTGTTTCCTCCCTGCTTTTATTTTTCTCTTAAGCTCTTATTGTCTCATGCTTCTGTGTGAGTGGGAGAGATAGAGTTTTGGTTTCACTGTTTGCTTATTTCTGTTGGCTTTATCACTCCTACCCCGGCCCTACCCAAGGGTTGTGGGGAGGGGAAATAAGATCAGGGCTGGTCAGGAGCAGGGTCAAGTAGGTGGCTCAGACATCCTCACTTTCAGAGGTAACTCTTAGGTCAGGTATAGCTAGGGTTGCCTTGTGTGAGGGTCAGTCTAGGAGCACCGGTCCCCTGTTCTCCTCGATCATTGTGACAATAACAGATTTAAATCGTCCTTTTATTAAAGTCATAGCTATTCATCTAGATTATCACAGTCTAATACTAGGAGACTGTTTGTTGGGGGTGCACGGAGTGGGACCGGAATCACTCAGCTTATTGTCCCATCGGTCACATTCTATAAGGAATTATATCTGAGATGACTCCTCTTAAATAGGATGATGCCATATTATGATGTGATTGTAAAAACATCTTTTTTTCTCTTTTATATACCATGTATGTCCCAGTACTTACCTGTCTCCGATGAAGGCTCTTGTATGAGCCGCAACGTCGGACAGAATGGTTTTCCACAAGATTTAATAACAAAAAAAGCACAAGCATACCACAATACCTGGACTGTCTTTTTTCATTTTCCTTACTGTGTACCGGGGTACATATTTTGATTATTGGAGTTTTTTCTCCCGTGCACCAGTGCCATAGCAGTTGAGCACAGCTTAACCTCTATTGTATCATCTTAAATAGCAGCACCCATAGTGTTTCCACTATAGAGGTCCCCAAATTTTGGACATGAATACCTTTATCCATTTTATTCCAGGAAATGTTCTCTTTCGTCCATCGTCTTCGGAACATTTTTCTGTCCCATTTCTTGTGTTGATCTGCATGATCAAAAAAATCAGGAACTTGATTGCAGATAATGAGCTTGGAAAATTTATTAATGAAATCCTCCCAACAAATCCTGAAAAAAAATACAAACTATAGTGAACTTGTGATTATCAGCATTCAGAGGTGGAAATTGATGTAGAACTCCGGTCTTGAGAAAATCAGGCCATTGTATATTTTGAGAATTTTTTTGTCTCTTTTAGGTTTGGTAAAGAGACCACCTATCGTGTCATTTACTGTGGTCTCAAAATGGTACAGTACCGCGTGGGTTGTGCGAGTCGATCCCTGATATTGCTGGTGCATTTGATATAAAGACTATTTTACTGAGTGTTGGCCAGTTTGGTTGTGACCACGTCCTTTTGGTGGCCTGTGGCTCTTCAGAAATCTAGAAGGATCTGCATCATGGTGGAGAACCCACATCACCAAAATGATCTTGATCAAGTGGGAACATTTTCTTTTCTTTTGTCTACATCATTCGCTAATTTTCTGGAACCTAAATTGTATTAGTATTTACTTCCCTAATTCCCCTCTCAAACCCCACATGGTCCACTATCACAGCCACGTTAGCTTATGGCCCAAGTCGTTTTTTACTTTGTGCAGGCTGTTACATATGGCATAGAGAAAATGGGCTGTAAAAAGGTTGAAAATGGGTCCCCCACCATCTTACAAAATGTAAGGACTTGTTCCACAAGTGCCCCATTGGGTATCCTACTGTCTGCATCGCTGTCAATGTCCATTAGGCTGGACTCACACGAGTGTATGGCATGTGATGCAAGAGGATCGGATACGATATGCTAATGACACTCGGCTCAGGTTCTGCTGCGAGCCTGAGCCGAGTGTCATGCGACTGTGAAGGAGAGGGAATGCGCTGCAGAGGAGAGGGAGGGATTAATCCCCCCATCTCCTCCATTGTCAGTCTGTGCGTATATCGCACTGAACTGGGATAACATCCGAGTGCAGTCTGATGTTTCTCTCGCACCCATTCACTTGAATGGGTGCGAGGTGTACGGCTCTAGCAGAAAATCACAGCATGATGCGACTTTTCTCGCATCCAGAATCTGTACGAGAAAAGCTGACCACCTGCTCTGCCTCATTGACTAACATCAGTCAGAGTGCAATGCGAGAAGTTCTATGACTATATGTCTACAGTTCCTGTGTAGAGCAAAAACTCCTGGCTCTTTGTCTCCTCGTGTTCTCTACTACCCATGTCTGCCTGCCAACCTGCATACTCTGCTGTCCCATTCCTCACTACTAAAAGTACCATCTGGCAAAGCCAGCTCTCTGGGCAATAGTCGCCAGTCCGTGTTACAAATACTGACCTACGGCTTAGAGAACCCACCTCATCAGGTGAGCATATAACCGTAGCAGCATGTCTAATACAGTTAGGTATGCACTATATTGTATAGACAGTGTGTCCACCCATATCCTGTCCACCGCCATTAACTTAGGAACGGCGGCAGCTATAGGCATAGAAGTGGTGTCTAGGTATAGTAAAGTAGCCATGCGCTACACAATGAAACCACCTATAGCGCCACCTGGTGGAAAACAACGGAGTTAGCATTATTACCTCGAAAACGAAAGGAGATAGAGAAAAAAAGTGAATTACAAAGTTGTAGGGCATCATCAATTCAATACGAATCGACACCTTGCATACAGAAATGCTATGATTAGAACGTGTAAAACTCACAAGGCTGCGGACGTGAAGCGATACCTCATGGAGACCTTCCTACAAGTCATTGGGTATGGTGGCTGTGTGGAGTGGCCTCCACGCTCACCTGACCTGACCCCATTAGACTTCTTTTTGTGAGGTCACATCAAACAGCAGGTGTATGTGTGACGCCCTGGACTAGCCAGGTAGTCACAGGTAGGCCCTTGCATAACACCCGTCCCCTAAAAAGGTGTCAGCAGCCACCCTGAAAACCCTAGTCACCTCCCTCAGGGTTTGATTAACACACCAGGGGGCATGCCCAGGCGGTTAGACATGCCCACCAAGGGGTTCACAGCTCTTGAGGCAGGAAAACAGTAGTTAGATAGTTTTGGAGTAGAGAAGAGTGAAGTTCAAGTGCCCAGGTCTGCCATAGTCTAACGTCAGGTGTCTGGGTCGGAGCCCAGTCACCTCTGGCTAGGAGGCATACGGTGGCCTCAGCCTGCAGGAGTCGGGAAGATGGCTTGGTGGAACCGTAAGGGACCGGGACAGGGTAGTGGCCCGCCGGTACCAAACCGGGGGAACCGACTAGAAACCAGAGCACAAAGGGGGGTACTCAGACCCTGAAACTCGGTCCATAAACCAGTGGACCCAGTTAATTAACTGATTGAGGTCTGGACTTTAGGTCCTTTCCCACCCAAGTCCCGACTGAAGACAACAGCCCACAGAGGGGGATAAAAAGCCACCGCCCAGGCAAAGAGATCCCACGGGCCAGCGTCTGCGGGCAGACGGGCTCTCCCGACACACACAACGCCAGGGAGCGGGCTCCCGTTGCTGAAGCACGGGCTGTCCACAGCTACAAAGGAAGTGCAGGAGAAAGGCGGAGACCACCAACCCGAGTAGGGGGACCAGACGCAGCCAGCTGCGGGCACCGACCACCATCTCCTTGGTTTACCAGAGACTCTTGTGTACTGTAATAGTGAGTACAACTGTGCCCTCGGGCCACGCATCGCCCTGCACCGCCAAGCACTGACATATCACATCAATCGGGTCCCGGGGGCCATCACCCCTGCCCACGGAGGGGTTAACACCTTTGCTGCACAACATCTCCCCCGGGTGCCTAGTAAACAGCAGCGGTGGTGTCCACATTCACCACAACCCGTGGGTGGTGTCACGAACTCAAACAAAAACCACGGCCTCGGCCGTAACCCTAACCCCCCCTCGAAGCGCCAGCCCCTTTCAGAGCGAAGTGACCCCCGATCCGGAGGCGCTCAAGCCACCTACAAACTAGCCCGGATCCGAGCGACTCGGCTGCAGCCGAGCGCAGGGCGGTACATATGCGACCCCTCCACCATGAGGTATCGCTTCACGTCCGCAGCTTTGTGAGTTTTACATGTTGTAGTCATAGCATTTCTGTATACAAGGTGCGTTACTAAGTGTCTACTGGGTCTTCACCAGAGTCTCTGATGGTGAGGATAGTCTGGGCTGCTGATAGACACCAGGTACCACTCCAGGGTAGTTTCTGGGACTGCAGCAACTTAGGAGGGCAAGAGAAATACGTAGTCAGATGGTCCTAGGTCGGGTCACAGGATCAGAGTACAAAGCCGAGGTCAGGAGCAGAGAGGTCAGACAGGACAGGTATACGAGGCAGGCCAATAACTGGAAAATTAATACTGACAAGCGCACACATGGGACACTAGAAGACAAACTGACTAGGAACTACGATCAGGCAAGGATTGATGGGAAGACCTGTCTAATAAATTCACTACTGACAGCAGATAGGTCAGAGCCGGGACACTTTCAGGAGGCACAAGATTGCACACCTGCACCTGCAGAGTCTGGCCATGTCTTACTGCAGCCGGGTGGAAACTCTCCATCAACAGGAGGATGTAGCTGAGCTGACTATGTCGCGGGCGGAGGAGGGGACGCCGCGCTCTCCCACTGCTGCTCGGGTCCGGCTGCTGCGGCTGCTGCGGCCTGCTGCTGCTCGGTGGCTCGAGCGATGGGCCGGATCCCGGGGACTCTAGCGGCGCTCCTCGCCCGTGAGTGAAAGGGGGTTTTGGGTATAGGGATTGGTTATTGTCCGTGACGCCACCCACGGTTGTGGTGATTTGTTAGCACCACCGCTGCTCTGTCTGGGGATCCCGGGAAGGATGGTATGGAGCAGCCAGTTGTTGTGTTGCCCCTCCGTGGGTAGGGGTTGGTGATCCCGGGGCCCAGTGATGAGTTGGGAGATGCAGGGCTTGGTGGGCACAGGGACGCGGGAGCAGCGCTGTGCCTTGCGGCACTGTGGTACTCACTCAGCCTGAGACGTTGACACAGTTTTTCGGTAAGCCACACGGCTGGAAAGACGGTTCCCACGGACGGCTGCACTTGCTCTCCCAGTAGGTGACGGTGATGTCCCTTTGTCCTGCACCTAATATTTCTGTGTTGGTAGCGATGGGTTCCCACCGGTAACCCGCTCCCCGGCTTGGATATGGGCCGGAGGAGCCCTACTTTGCCCGCAGGCGCTGGCCCTGAGAAACTGGTGCCCTGGCGGTGTCTCTCCTCAATGGTTGGACTGTTGCCTTCAGTCGGGACTTGGTTGTTTGGAGACAGAAGTCCCCTTCACTGACGGATTTGGCAAATTTACGGCGACTCCTAGCCTTGCCGGGGTCCGAGAGGCCCCTGCCCTGGTGCTGACTGTTCTTCGTATACTGCTCCAGACCGCCGGGCCACTACCTGTCCGCGGTCTTTCCAGCAACCTCCGAGCAATCCCCCTCCAGACTGTCACCGCCGTTACTGACCTTGCTGACTCTGTCCTGCACACAGCTGGACCAACTTCACTCTTCTCTACTCTCACTTTTACTCTTTTCTTCTTTGCTCCACTACTACTTCCTTCCACTTCACTCCCCTAGCTTGAACTGCCTGCTTCTCCCCGCCTCCAGGGCGGTGTACTCCTTGGTGGGCGGAGCCAACCGCCTGGCCCACCCCCTGGTGTGAACATCAGCCCCTGGAGGAAGGCAACAAGGATTTTGGTAGCCTTGGTGTTCCTAACTGGGGTGTAGGGTGTGGTGGTGTAATGACCTGTGACCCCTGGCTTGCCCAGGGCGTCACAAATATGTTGCCAGGAGCAACTCATGAGGTGATATGACACGTGGGGGAGCAGAACGGGGTTTACCAGCCACTTGAGTCATGAGCATGACAATGGGTGTCACAGTACCGGTCATTAGGAGAGGGGGATTTGCACTGTGTCCTTTAAAGATCAAATGTACTAAGGTGCTGGTGACATTCCTGTGTCATAGGACAGCATAGGTTCAGCATTAGAATGTGTGCCCACTCCTCTAATAATATGATAGCATAAAAAGTTTCAGTATTTTGACAATAGAGGTCAGACACATGCCAACAAACAGCCTGGAATAAAGAGTTGAGCTGAAGAGTCCAGCAGAACATGTCTGCATCATAGCTAGCTAGTAGTGGGGGTGAGTAGCAGTTGTTAAATATGGTGCGCTGTCCCAGGGCTGCACAGGAAGCCACACAGGCACCAAAGGCCACCATGTTGTACTGAGACAAGTTTTATGCATTTTTATAAAAATGTATTTTTAATATATATGGTATAATATGTCCATGTTCCCTTTGTTATAGGTGAAGCTTAAATTTTCAGATGGGTCAATGGGTCTTTAATAGAGTTGAGCGGACTGGCAATAATCCGGGTCCGGCGGATCAGCGTCGGGTTGACAAAGAAGTCCGGATCCGATCCGAAATCCGGGCCCATATATGTCATTGGGGAGCGGAATCCGGGACGAGAGAGACTGAGAGTGAGTGAGTGAGTGAGAGTGAGAGAGAGAGAGAGAGAAAAAAAAATAAAAATTGGGACCCGGATTGCCAAATCTGGATCGCGCTCCCGGAATCCCGCGTCCCGGTCGGACTCGGATCTGCCGCTCAAACCGCGCGGATCCGGATTTTGCCGATCAGGGTCCGCTCAACATTAGTCTTTAATAACAGAAGAGTAAACTTAAACTTTGGGATTACTGGTTTGGAAATTCAGACCAGCATCATAAAAGGAGGCTTGTCCAATCTGTGATTCAGGCTCCGACTAGCGCACAGGGAGACAGGAGAAACCCCTGGTGGGCCCCACTTTAGAAGTGGGACCACCTGTCCCCTACATGAGCAGCAGTAGCAACTATGTAAAGACAATCATCATTTATTTAGCAAACTATTCAGTTTATTAATATAGAAGCAGAGGTAAATTTATGATAGCGGGTGAAGTGATATTTGCATGTAGCCAAAAAGCGGACCCCCAGAGTCAATGTTACCGGTGGGTGCCGGCTACCCCAGTCCAATACTGCTCCGATTATTGACTTTCCAGCCATAATAGAGCTGAATACGATGGGCGAGCAGAGGGCGAGACTCTCCAGTGAGTGCTATCACTTACATCAGTCCTAACTTAGTATTGAATCTCACCAGAACTCCCCATCATCATCATCGATTCTCTGCAGACTCCATCTGTCCTTCTCTCTCACTTCATTCCATAATGGGCACCTAAGAGGAGTAAATCATGAAATTATGTTTTTTGGAGTTCTTTATTTTTTAAAGCCAATATCGAGTATTCGGTGAGTTTTTATGCTGCAGATTTTCTGCACCTTTTAACTAAATTAAGTTACTTGCATATTTCTTTTACATGTGTTTTTATTGACGCTGCATTTTTTGTCTCTTTTTGGAATGTCATATTTTAAGTTGGTCTGAAGGTAGAGTGATCTTCATTCTAAATCCCTATCTTTTTAGTGCCATAATCTAAATTAATTTCTAATATACTTGCATTAAAAATTCCCTGTCCTCCCTATCTACACTATCTAACAGCTATTATATATTTTTTCCTTATTTCATCTCTCATGATGCTTCATTTGAGAATCCTGGTGCATTCTTGGATACTCAAACAAAGCATCATCAGGGGACAGAGGCTGCAGTCGCTGTCACATCCTCTGCCTACTCCCTGAAATGAAGCGTCATCAGTTCCACTTGTTTCAGGGGCTGGGCTCGTCCCTGCTCTGTTTGTATGTTCGGTGCACTATGCATTCTGTTGTCAGCTCAGATCAACAAACCAGCAGGAGAGGGCGTTGTCAGAATACCCGGCTTGCAGAGACCAGCACTGCCCCCTGCCAGTGATGTCACCGGTGTCTGCATGTTGGGCACTTTGACTCTGCTCTGACTGTGTGCTCTGCTGCTGGCTCATTGCTGCTGAACTGAGCTGGCTTCGGAGACTGCGCTATCATTATGCAAATTGCACAGGCACAGGTACCAGACCAGACCCTGAAACGAGTGTCACTGATGACTCTTCATTTCAGGGAGTGGACAGAGGCTGTGGAAGTGACTGCTGCCTCTGCCCTCTGATGACGCTTAGTTTGAGTATCCCAGCCTGCACTGGGAGTCTCATATGAAGCGTCATCAGAGAAGACGTGGAAATAAAACAGAATAACAGTCTAGTGAAAGAATGGTAGGGAATTTGTAATGCAGCCATATTAGAAAATAGTTTAGACTATGACACTAAATAGATAGGGATTTAGGAGAAAAATTACTTTGGCCTTCTGACCATACCTTTAAGTTAAGATTCAAGTTTAAGTTAAGGTTTTTTTTGTTACTTCCTGCTACATGGCTTTGAAAGAACTTTATTGATCCAGTCATGAGTGGAATACATGCGGTTTTAGTGTATTTCTGCTTTGGAAACGCACTAAAAATGTGGCGCCCTGGACAAGCCAGGACGTCACAGGTACTACAACAACACACCCCACACCCCGGCTAGGCACACCGAAGTCAAACAAAAATCCTTGTTGCCTCCCTCCAGGGGCTGATGTCCACACCAGGGGGTGGAGCCAGGCGGTTGGCCCCACCCACCGAGGAGTTCACAGTCCTGGAGGCGGGAAAAGGAAGTCAGTTTAGTTTTGAGTTTGAGGAGTTGAGGAGTGAAGTGGTACTAGAGGAGACTGACCGTGTCCGGGTGCGTGGCCCGGGCACATACAGCAAGGTTGGCAGACGGTGGTGACCGTCTGCAGGAGAGGCTGATTGACGTAAACCGTAAGGACCGGGGACGGGCGGTGGCCCGCTGGTACCGGATCGGGGAGCGAAGAGAAGCCAGCACCATTCGGCAGGGCTTACGGACCCCGACCAGGCTAGGAGTCGCCGTAAAACCGGTCAAATCCGTTAGCGAAGGGAACCTCCGGGGTTTCCCAGCAGTCAAGACCCGATTGAAGGCAACAGCTCAAACCGTGAAGGGAAATACAGTCACCGCCAAGGCTACAGCTCCCAGGGCCAGAGCCTGCGGGCAAAAGGGGCTCCCTCAGCCTCCATCTAAGCTGGGGAGCGGGTTACCGGTGGGAAGCCATTGGAACCGTGAACATAACACAGCCAACCGCCAACCTACCGGGAGAACTACCGCAGCCGTCTGTGGGACCCGTCCATCCAGCCGTTTGCTTTACTGGAGACTTTGCATTCATTATTGGCTGAGTGAGTACCACCGTGCCGTGCGGCACCGCGCTGCCCCCGTGACCCTGCACCTCACCAGGCCCCGTAACCCGCCTGCCATCCCTCCCTCACCGGGCCCCGGGACAACCAACCCCCCTATCCACGGAGGGGAGAAACAACATCCAAGCTGCTCCCTGTCACCGCTCCCGGGATCCCCGTCCAGAGCAGCGGTGGTGCCACAACCTCACCACAACCGTGGGTGGCGTCACGAACAATATCCCTAAACCAAACCACCCCCTTTCACTCACGGGCGACTAGCGCCGCTCGAGTCCCCGGGATCCGGCCCACCACTCGAGCCACCGAGCAGCAGCAGCCGGACCCGAGCAGTGGGTGAGCGCAGCGTCCCCTCCCCGCCCGCAACAAAAACACATATACTTTTTTATACCTGCAGATATTTCATATCTAATACAATTCGATGAGGAAAATTTGAACAGAAAATTCAGCGAAGTTGACAGGTTGTGGGTTTACAAATTGCACTGCAGGTAAGTTTACTTGATGTAGAAAGAAAAAAAAAAAACACAAGCCCAGCTGGCAGGATATTTCTATAAATCCCATCCACTTTGCTAGAACTGTAAGACATAGCGTTTGTTGCGCAGCAAAATACTCCATGTCAAAAACTCGTTGCAGTAATTTGACCTAAGGATGTGTGCACTTCACTGATTTTAAATTTAAAGGGAACTTGTCACCAGGTTTTTCCCTTATGAGCTGCGGCCACCACCAGTGAGCCCTTATATACAGCATACTAGAATACTGCATATAAGAGCTCAGGCCACTCTGTAGAATGTAAATATCACTTTTATAATTCTCACCTAGGGGGCGGTCCAGCCACTATCGCTGATTTGTATTCAAAGCTTTCATGCGTCTTGGCTGCTTTCCACCAGTCTTTTACACTGCTTTTGGGTGACCTTATGCCACTTTTGGAGCAAAAATGTAAGCAGCTCTTCTTTGTTTGATGGCTTGTGAATATCCATCTTCTTCTTGATTACATTGCAGAGGTTTTCAATGGGGTTCAGGTCTGAAGATTGGGCTGGTCATGACAGTAACCTACAAAAGGAATGTCAAATGGCAGCTGAGGTGAAGTGCACGGCAAGAACAGTCCGTAACAGGCTCTTAGAGGCAGGACTCAAGTCATGTAAGGCTAGAAAAAAGCCTTTCATCAATGAGAAGCAAAGAAGAGCCAAGCTGAAGTTTGCCAAAAACCATAAGGATTGGAGCATAGAGGACTGCAGTAAGGTAATCTTCTCTGGAGAGTCTAATTTTCAGCTTTACCTAACACCTGGTCATCTAATGGTTAGACGGAGACCTGGAGAGGCGTACAAGCCACGTCTTGCACCCACTGTGGTGGCGGATCGGTGATGATCTGGGGATGCTTCAGCAAGGCTGGAATTGAGCAGATTCAACTTTGCGAAGGACGTATGAATGAAGCCGCTTATAAGGTTATCCTTGAAAAACAATTGCTTACTTCTGCTCAGGTAATGATCCCCAACTCTGAGGACTGTTTTTTTCTAGCAGGACAATGGGCCATGCCACACAGCTAGGTCAATCAATGTGTGGATGAAGGACCACCACATTAAAACCCTGTCATAGCCAACCCAATCTCCAGACCTGAACCCCATTGAAAACCTCTGGAATGTAATCAAGAGGAAGATGGATAGTCACAAGCCATCAAACAAAGAAGAACTGCTTAAACTTTTGCGCCAGGAGTGGCATAAGGTCACCCAAAAGCCGTGCGACAGACTGGTGGAAAGCAGCCAAGACGCATGAAAGCTGTGATTAACCATCATGGTTATTACATAAAATATTGATTTCTGAGGTAAAACATTATTAGAAAACCAGAAAAAACTCTCTAAAACATCACTTTTATTAATACTGTTAAAATACTAAAATAGTACTGGATTCTGGAATAATATCCAGAAGTAAGAATATCAACAAGGGACCTGATGCCACGGTGAAAGGTTGTCATTACAGACACCTACTGTTTAGAGAGCCTTCCTGGTACCGTTGGAAGGGATTTTTCATTGAAAATCCAGCACCTATTTTGGGGGGGTACGGCATTCTAACTGGACCTATTTTAAGGACCATACAGGACCCTGGTTTTATGGAGAATATGAACAATGAGGAGATTGATGGCCTTAACAGACTAGAGATATTTTGATATATCTATATCCCCTGATGAACCCCAAGACGTTGGAGGGAAACGCGTCGGGATCAAGTTAGTCCTGGCAGGATAAGTACTAGGACCACAGGTCCATCATCTTTTCCCTAGACCCTTAATTTCATGTATCATCCCAGTTTTGTAGCCATATAGGTATTTTGTAAAGCTGTGACTTGAAATCTTTCATTTGTATATGAGATTTGGGCTGGGATCAAGTTAGTCCTGGCAGGATAAATATTAGGACCACAGGTCCATCATCCTTTGCCTAGACCCCTAATTTCATGTATCATCCCAGTTTTGTAGCCATATAGGTAATTTGTAAAACTGTGATTTGAAATCCTTCATTTGTATATGAGATTTGGGTTCATATTTGTAATTAGCTATGATCTATGACACATGACTGTTATGCACCGCTGCACAATTCACTTGGTGGTGGGTTAAGGTCAGGAGTAGTTACAGGGGCAGATAGGGCTAGCCGCCGAGGAACGGGGGGCACCCAGTAAATTAAGGTGTTTTTGACCTCCGTGGTTAGGTAGGGAATAACATCAGGGACTACTAGACCCACTACCTTATCCTCATAATTATCAAAATTAATTCAATATAATAGGCGGTGTACACCCCCTGTCCCCTGTCCCCTCCTTCAAGACCTGTTCTAGTTATCACTAAGCACGACTTGTTGATATTCTTACTTCTGGATATTATTCCAGAATCCAGTACTATTTTAGTATTTTAACAGTATTAATAAAAGTGATGTTTTAGAGAGTTTTTTCTGGTTTTCAAGTGATCCTCTAATCTTTATATAACTGAAATTGGTTTTTGGTAAAACATTATTAGTATTGTTGTTTCCAAATGAATATGACCTTGTTTTCTTTGCAGTAGTTGAGGTCTTGACCATTTCTTATTTTCAGAAAATAAATACAAAATGTATTGCTTGGAAATTCGGAGATGTTGTCAGTAGTTTATAGAATAAAAGTACAATTTACATTTTACTCAAAAATATAAAGAGAAAAATCAGAAAAACTGACAATTTTGCAGCGGTCTCTTAATTTTTGCCAGAGCTATATATATATATCACAATGTGAATAATTTGGAGCCTTTTACACATAATTTGAAAGCGTCTTACGACACCATCGATAGTCCGCGTTACCTGTCATTCCAGTTCCCATTCCATTCTCCAGACCCCCATGGATTCCACAATCGAATGAGTCTGACAAATCCGTTCCGAAAGGCAACCTGTGACAAGACTTAAACATTACTTTAATTATTTTTGCACAACTGGATGAATTTCTAAATTCTACCTTGCATCAGAAGGACAGAAACAGTAGGTAATTATGACCATAACTCTGTGGTCTCTTAATAATGCCCCAGTCACACAAAGGAACGTTAATTTGTCTGATTGGAGCCGGACCCCACATTATTTGATGACCGATCCATTAATATCCATTGTCCCAGAAAACCCCTTTAATATTACAAAATGTTTTAAAAACTTTTGGCATTGCAGTCAGTCCTATAAAATGTCAGTCCGTATTTCTGCTCCAAAATTGAGCTAAATGAGGATCTACTTGCTGTTGGTTTCCATGTACCCAATGTTGTGTCGCACACTGAACAATAAAGTTTATTAGCACGTCATCATTATTTACCTCTGCACACTTGGTTATAGCATAGGCATGACGCTCCACAAGGCCGTTCTCCTGGAGGACATTTTCTCGGAGTTTCTGGAGGGAAGAGACAGGACAGTTACACATTAGGAAAGTTTTGCTTATGTCGAACATTTAATACCTATTTCAACTCAAGAAATGAACTTCACCAACACCAGGTAAATCTGAGTCAGAGTCTATCACACGGCACATCTAGAATTGCCGATCTGTGCCATCTCCTCTTTGCAGTGGCTTCACATTTGTCAGGTTGTGGAGGAATCTTTTGTGTACAGCGAATTCTCCAGGTCACCTATAGATTATTAATTGGATTCAGGTCTGGGCTCTGGCTGGACAATTCCAAAGTCTTGACTTTCTTCTGACCGTGATTCTGTGCTGATATAGAGGTCACTTAAGGCCCCGTCACACACAGCAACATCGCTAGCAACATCGCTGCTAACGAACAACTTTTGTGATGTTGCTAGCGATGTTGCTGTGTGTGACATCCAGCAACAACCTGGCCCCTGCTGTGAGGTCGTTGGTTGTTGCTGAATGTCCTGGGCCATTATTTAGTTGTTGCTGTCCCGCTGTGAAGCACAGATCGCTGTGTGTGACAGCGAGACAGCAACAACTAAATGTGCAGGCAGCAGGAGCCGGCTTCTGCGGAGGCTGGTAACCAATGTAAACATCGGGTAACCAAGAAGCCCTGTCCTTGGTTACCCGATATTTACCTTTGTTACCAGCCTCCGCCGCTCTCACTGTCAGTGCCGGCTCCTGCTGTGTGCACATTTAGCTGCAGCACACATCGGGTTAATTAACCCCATGTGTGCTGTAACTAGAAGAGCAAGGAGCCAGCGCTAAGCATTGTGCGCTGCTCCCTGCTCTGTGCACATGTAGCTGCAGCACACATCGGGTAATTAACCCCATGTGTGCTGTAACTAGGAGAGCAGGGAGCCAGCGCTAAGCAGTGTGCGCTGCTCCCTGCTCTGTGCACATGTAGCTACAGCACACATCGGGAAATTAACCCCATGTGTGCTGTAACTAGGAGAGCAGGGAGCCAGCGCTCAGTGTGCGCTGCTCCCTGCTCTCTGCACGTGTAGCTCCGTGCGGTGGTAACCAAGGTAAATATCGGGTTGGTTACCCGATATTTACCTTAGTTACCAAGCGCAGCATCTTCCAAGCGGCGCTGGGGGCTTGTCACTGGTTGCTGGTGAGCTCACCAGCAACTTCTGTAGCCACGCTCCAGCGATCCCTGCCAGGTCAGGTTGCTGGTGGGATCGCTGGAGCGTTGCAGTGTGACATCTCACCAGCAACCTCCTAGCAACTTACCAGCGATCCCTATCGTTGTTGGGATCGCTGGTAAGTTGCTTAGTGTGACTGGACCTTTAGGGTCGATATCGTGCTGAAATGTGAAATTCCTATTCAGCTTTTTAACTTGAAGGTTTTTTTGCAAGATTGATAGATATTTGGAACTGTCCATAATTCCCTCTACCCGACTAAATAAAAAGTTATAGCTGCCAAAAAAACTGCCAAAAAGCACAGTTCTGCCTCCACTATGCTTTACTGTAGGGATGCTCATCTTCTGGTGATGCGGTGTTGGCTTTGCACCTTTTGAAATTATGACTAAAAAGTTGCACCTTAGTTCTCATCAGACATAACACGATTTCCCACACCTTTTGGGAGAATTTATGTAGGTTTTGACAAAATGTAGCCGGGCCTGGATGGTCTTCTTTGTAAGAAAGGCTTCCCTCATTATACTTTACCCCTTAGGTAAACATATGAAGAATATGGGAGATTTCTATCACATGCAGTACACAATTAGTACTGGCCAGAAATGCCTGCAGCTCCTTTAATGATGCTGTTGCCCTCTTGTCAGCCTCCCAAGTCAATTTATTTCTTGTATTGTCTTCAGTTTTGAGGGACATTCAGTTCTCGATAATGTCACTGTTGGGGCAAATTTAAGCCACAGAGTCTATGGTAGATTTAATGCTATGTAAAATGTTTTGCACTTTCTCCTGACATATTTACTGACAAAGATCCCTTTGCTGTGTTGTCAGCCATTGACAGACTATGGCTTTTCCTAAAAACACAACTAAGAACATGTCAGGAAAATTCTCCTAGAAGAGCAAAACCTTCTATGGTATTAGGTAAAATCTCTTTAAATGATGGCGGCCGAGGACTGACTATGAGTGTAAATGTGATTGACTAAGGCCGGTTTCACACATATGGTTGTGATTAGAATTAGGCCGGTTTCACACATCCGGCTTTTCGCCGGTTTGCCGGATCCGGCGCTCTCCCGTACAGACAATACAGTACAGTGACAGCGCTGTAACTTCCGGGTCACATGCGCCGGTCACATGACAGCATGTGACCGGCACTTGTTGCGCTGTCACTGTACTGTAGTCACTGTATGGGAGAGCGGCGGATCCGGCAAATCGGTGAAAAGCCGGATGTGTGAAACCGGCCTAATTCTAAGCACAACCATATCCCCAATTACAAGAAGGTATGCAAACTTATGCAACCACATTTGTTTCTCATTGAATTTGTACAGATTATGTGCAATACTAAAAGGTAGAAAAAGTTCTGAATGTGCTGTTCTATTTGTCTTAGTTAAAACTGTTATTTAATGTTTTTCATGCCTGTCTCTGCTGCCATCTACTGGTCAGACTTTTCAGCTCCTCTGTTTCTTTTGCTCAGCCCATGGGAGTGTCTGATGACCCTCTTGCATCACTTCCTGGCTTGTCATTCCAGTCAGAGCTTTTGTGAGAGCAACATCCCTTACTTGAGCTACTAGGAGCAAAGTCTTCTGACCACACGTAGTAGCTACAGAGGCAAGCATCACTCGAGATTTCAATGCCAGGTACTTGGATTACTGCACTCTGCATGTCCTGACCTTTGGAGAAAATAAACCACCATTGTTTCATCTCAGCTTGTGCATGTTTTCACTCTGGAGTGCTCAAGGTCCTGTCTGCCCCACCTATAGGAAAAACGAAGGTAAGACTCTCACAACCTCTCACAACTACGCACCTTCCATCGCCTTTAAGTGGGGACAGAACAGTCAGAAGACTGCTTAAGAGCTCAATACCCCGGCTACAGATCCCTAAGAGCCCTGTAACTTCCCATGTAATCTGCCTAGCAACAAGCCTTGTGCACTAGTCTGCCTGCACAGTGCATGCCTGGACAAGCCTAAGGGGAAGCTCTCCAATCTGCCACGTCCTGTGTCACCTCTGCTTGCATTGTAAAGGGACAGTTTATGCACCTGCTGTTTCTCTCTTGCTATACTCCTTCTATAGACTTGCAGTACATTATACCCCATTACTGCACACCGCTGCACTGCGAACCCCAAGTTTTACTAAAGACACCTTGGGAATCTCATCAGGGAGTCCTTGCAGAGCTGCACAACGATTTTTGGACCCCTATTCAAAAGTCAAGTTTCTTAAAGAGACAGTACACCTTATATAAAAATGGCCGAAAAAGACCTCGGACAGTTCCCCACTGCTGAAACAGAGCAAATACAACCTGATACTGTCCATTATGAAGCCCAGGAGGCAGAGCCCATGCTTTCAGCAGACCAAGTTGTCCGACCGAAGCACTCTTCCAAACCCACGATAAAGGCCACTGAAAACTATCACACTATGAAAGATGAGCTATGTGAACACCTGGAAGAACAGTCGGAACGAGTCACCTATTACATGTCAAGATTTCAATCCTCATCAGGTGATGCCACATGCTTACAAGCCGCTCTGGAACGGCTGAACACAGCTCATGAAAGATACAAGAGACTGTCAACAAGGTACATTACCTTTCTAAAAGACTCTAAAATTGACGAAGCGCTTTCAGACCTGAGCAAGGCAGAAGAGGTGGACAAAGAAAGAGATGCCAAGGTGCAAAATGCCATAGACAAGGCAGAACACCGTATCTCTCACCAGCAAGAAACCAGATCACACCGATCAACCTCATCTAGACGTTCCTCTCGGTCATCCGGGTCATCATCCTCAAGAAGCTCAGCCCTGAGCGACAGGATACTAGAGGCCCGCATAAGAGCAGAGGAATCCAAGGTGAGACGTTCCTTCACAGAAAGAGAAGTAGAGGAAGAAGCCAAAAGGGCAGAAGCGGAGGCTCGGATAAAGATTCTTCAGTCACAGATGGAAGAGGAAGTTGCGCTAGCTAAAGTGAGACTACTTGAGCAAGCATTGATCCAAGGTCCTGATCCAGCTGACTCGCCACCACTGGAAGCAGACAATCCAGTTGATCGCACAAGAGACTATGTACTGAATCAGTTACCTGTAGCAACCCCGGTTTGCAGTACCGTCCAAGCCGACAACACCGAAACCTCCAACTTACCTCTACCAGTGCCAGTGCCACCTAAAGCACCCAAGCAAATTAATAACAGTCACCAAAAGGTGCCCTCTCAAACACAGCCACCACAGCAAGATGGCAACCAAGTGTTTCCTGACCCACTTCCACAGCTCAAGCAGCGGTCATCAGAATCTACAGAGGCTAAACCACAGCTCAACCCTGCAGCAACGTCATTTTACCCGGGAACATCTCATCCATTCATGCCAGGCAGCCCATACGCCCCAGGGGCATCACGAGTCGTCGTGGCAACAAGTGGTGAGAAATCAGATATGTCTGAGTTTGCCAGGTTCATGGTGAGCAGAGAGCTAATCAACACTAGTCTCACGAAATTCGATGATCGTGCAGAGAGCTACAGGGCCTGGAAAGCAACTTTCAAGGCAGCCATCACAAATCTCAACTTCACTGCGGAACAGGAGCTCGACCTCCTGATCAAGTGGTTGGGCCCAGGCTCTACAAACCGTATCAAGAGCCTCAGAACCGTCTATGTGGGACAAGCAGAAGCAGGTCTCGCTGCTGCATGGCAGAGACTGGAACGCACCTTTGGCAGCGCAGAAGCAATAGAGAAAGCCCTATTCAAGAGACTGCAGGACATCCCAAAGATCAACCTTAAAGAAGTCCACAAGCTTCAAGACCTAAGTGATCTGCTCATGGAGCTGGAGCTCGCCAAAAGAGACCCTCGTCTGTCTGGGCTGTGCTACCTGGATACAGCTCATGGAGTGAACCCAATCGTGGTGAAGCTGCCATACAGTCTGCAGGAGAAATGGGCAACGTCAGTCTCAAGGTACAAAAGAATGAATGACGTCACCTTTCCCCCATTTATTCAGTTCTGCAAGTTCATTGATGAGCAGGCCCAGATGAGGAACGACCCCAGCCTCGACTTCCTAGAGTTCAACACTTCGGCAGCTGCAACATCATCATCATCAAGGTATGAAGGTGCCATACACAAACGCAGAGACATTAAGAACACTGTGAGTGTCAGGAAGACTGAGCTACCATCACCTGCAGCACGCACAGATAAACAGAACACCATCTCATCACGAGATAAGTCTTTCAATCAAGAATGTCCCATCCATAAAAAACCGCATTCACTGAACAAGTGCAGAGGGTTTAGATCTAAAACCCTACAGGAGCGCAAGAAAGTCCTCACAGAGCTTGGGATCTGTTTCAAATGCTGCGCATCACTTGAACACATGGCCAAGGACTGTAAATCCATTGTCAAGTGTGAGGAGTGTCACAGTGAAAAACACGTTTCAGCCATGCACCCAACCCAGCTAGCTAGAGACACACCGGCTGCAGTCACCACCACTCCCACTCCAAGTCATGGCGGGGAGCCCAAGAATCAGACTGACACCACCACAGCCGTCTCCTGCTCATGCTCAGAGGTATGTGGAGAGGGCCAAACACAGAAATGTTGTGCCCGAATATGCCTCATCAAGGTTTATCCTGAGGGACATCCAGAAAAGGCAATGAAGGTGTATGCCATCATAGACGACCAAAGCAACCGGTCCCTAGCAGGAACCAAATTCTTTGAAGCCTTCGGAATTAATGGACCATCAGAACCCTACACCTTGAACACCTGCTCAGGTCGCATTGAGACTAGCGGCAGAAGAGCCCAGGGATTCATTGCTTCTCCTATCAATGGGAAGACTGAAATACCTCTACCAACGCTCGTTGAATGTGACCAAATACCCAGCCACAGGAATGAAATTCCTACCCCAGAAGCTGCATTTCATCAACCACACCTAAGACACCTCGCTAGTGTTATTCCACCTCTGGACAATAACGCAGAGATTCTACTCCTGCTCGGCAGAGACAATCTAAGGGTACACAAGGTGCGACAGCAGTGTAATGGGCCTGACTATGCACCATACGCCCAGAGACTGGACTTGGGATGGGTAGTCATAGGAAATGTGTGCGTTGATCGATCAGAAATTGATTCCTTCAAGACTTATGTGCATGGAGATGGGCGCACAACCTGCTTAAAGCCATGTCCTCATCACTATGAAGTGAAAGAGAAGTCTCCAGACACAATACAGCTACCTGACATCGCTTCTTCTCTGCATATCGACAACTTGGGAAGATCAGTCTTTCTCACAACCAAGGACGACGATAAAGTAGCCTTGTCAGTAGAGGACAGAGAATTCATCGGAATAATGGACTGTGAGTTTTCTAAAGACAAAACCAACCATTGGGTCTCTCCATTACCCTTCCGATCTACCAGGGTAAGACTCCCAAACAACCGAGCTCAAGCTCAGACCAGATTTAACTCTCTTCAGCGTTCTATGAGCAGCAAACCTGAAATGAGAGAACATATTGTTGCCTTTATGGACAAAATATTCCGCAACAACCACGCAGAACCTGCTCCATTCTTGAAGAAGAACGAAGAGTGTTGGTATCTGCCTTCATTCGGTGTATACCACCCACGAAAACCGAATCAAATCAGGGTTGTCTTCGACTCCAGCGCCAAACATGAAGGTGTATCCCTTAACGATGTTCTCCTCACAGGTCCTAACCTAACAAACAACTTGGTAGGAGTATTGCTGAGGTTCAGAAAAGAGCTTGTCGCCATCACTGCCGATATTGAACAGATGTTCCACTGTTTCCTAGTCAGAGAGGACCACCGGAACTTCCTCAGATTTCTGTGGTACAAGGATAATGACACCAATAAAGAGATGGTGGAATATCGTATGAGGGTCCACGTGTTTGGAAACAGCCCTTCACCCGCAGTTGCAACCTATGGTCTCCGGAGAACCGCATTAGAGGGAGAGTCCGAGTATGGAACAGATGCCAGAGGCTTTGTTGAGAAAGACTTTTATGTAGACGATGGGCTCAAATCACTACCCACCGAGGAAGAAGCCATTGATTTGCTCAAAAGGACTCAAGGCATGCTGTCCCAGGCAAAACTCAGGTTACACAAAATTGCTTCCAATAGCCTGACCGTAATGAGAGCCTTTGAGTCGGGTGATCACGCCCCTGGATTCAAGGACATTGACTTGGGGCTAGACAGTCCACCCGTGCAGAGGAGCCTGGGCATCAGATGGGATCTTGCAGCCGACTCCTTCGGATTTCAAGTAAGTTGCTCAGACAAGCCATTCACAAAACGTGGTGTCCTCTCTATAGTGAACAGCTTGTTCGACCCACTGGGATTTGTGGCGCCTATCACTATACAAGGCAAATCCTTGCTGAGACAATTCTCTGAAACCGTCAAGGACTGGGATACCCCACTCCCTTCTGACAAACAGCAAAAATGGGAAGCTTGGAAACAGTCGTTGTGTGGGTTGAACAACATCCACATCTCAAGATGTTATCTCAAAATCTCCCTCACCTCTAGCATAAAGAAGGAACTGCACATCTTCTCAGACTCCTCCACAGAAGCTATAGCAGCAGTTGCATACCTGAAAGTGACAGACCCCAACGGACAAAACTACGTTGGATTTGTATTTGGCAAGGCGAAGCTGGCCCCGAAGCCCGACCATACCATTCCCAGACTGGAACTCTGTGGCACCGTTTTGGCAGTGGAAATTGCCGACGTCATACGACAAGAACTGTGTGTCGAAATAGATGAGGTCCAATACTACACTGACAGTAAGGTCGTTTTAGGTTACATCTACAATCAATCAAGACGATTTTATGTGTACGTCAGTAACCGCATTGAAAGGATCAGGAGATCCTCCAAACCAGAACAATGGCGTTATGTACCATCTGAACTGAATCCAGCAGATCACGCAACTAGACCTATGTCTATAAGTTCTTTTGCTAACTCTTCTTGGCTTACGGGTCCAGAGTTCCTGCTGAGACAGTCAGAAGAAGGTGTCCAGGAAGCCTTCAGCATCCTAGATCCAGACAACGATCCAGATGTCCGAGCTGAAGTCAATACCCTGGCCACTAGTGCAGAAAAAACTTCCAACCTCGGTTGCCAACGTTTTGAACGTTTCTCCAGCTGGATGAGGCTCGTCAGGACTGTCGCTAGGTTAGTGCATATCGCCAGATGCTGTCGTACTGACCTTAAAACCAAAGACTGTCATCGCTGGCATGTCTGCCATAAAGCCCTTTCTGCTGAGGACATCTCCCATAGAGAGCGTCCCTACAGGATGAACGCTACCGGACCTGAACTTTGAGCCATCCTTCTTGTTTTGGACTCAATTGAGCTGGTTTTTGCATTTAACATGCCTTTCCTTTCAGGTTGTATTATGGACTCAATAGTGAAATCCCCAAAGTGAATTTCAGACGGGGAGTGTGCTGTTCTATTTGTCTTAGTTAAAACTGTTATTTAATGTTTTTCATGCCTGTCTCTGCTGCCATCTACTGGTCAGACTTTTCAGCTCCTCTGTTTCTTTTGCTCAGCCCATGGGAGTGTCTGATGACCCTCTTGCATCACTTCCTGGCTTGTCATTCCAGTCAGAGCTTTTGTGAGAGCAACATCCCTTACTTGAGCTACTAGGAGCAAAGTCTTCTGACCACACGTAGTAGCTACAGAGGCAAGCATCACTCGAGATTTCAATGCCAGGTACTTGGATTACTGCACTCTGCATGTCCTGACCTTTGGAGAAAATAAACCACCATTGTTTCATCTCAGCTTGTGCATGTTTTCACTCTGGAGTGCTCAAGGTCCTGTCTGCCCCACCTATAGGAAAAACGAAGGTAAGACTCTCACAACCTCTCACAACTACGCACCTTCCATCGCCTTTAAGTGGGGACAGAACACTGAATTGATTCCTCTTGGTCCGATTATTTATATATATATAGTTCATAGCTAATTAAACTTCTGTGAAATTAAACTGTCCACTTAGGAAGCAACACTGATTGACAATCAATTTCACATGCTGTTGTGTAAATGGAATAGACGTCAGATGGAAATTATTGGCAATTATCAAGACCCCCTCAATAAAGGAGTGTTTCTGCAGGTGGGGAGCACAGACCACGTCTCAGTACGATGCTCTCTGGCTGATGTTTGGTCACTTTTGGATGTTGGTTGTGCTCTCACACTCGTGGCAGCACGAGACGGACTCTACAACCCACACAAATGGCACAGGTAGTGCAGCTCATCCAGGATGGCACATCAATGCGAGCTGTGGCAAGAAGGTTTGCTGTGTCAGTCAGCATAGTGTCTAGAGGATGGAGGCGCTTCCAGGAGACAGGCCAGTACACCAGGTGACACAGAGACAGCCGTAGGAGAGCAAGAACCCAGCAGCAGGACCGCTACCTCCGCCTTTGTGCAAGGAGAAACAAGAGGAGCACTGCCAGAGCCCTGCAAAATGACCTCCAGCAGCCACAAATGTGCATGTGCCTGCACAGACAGTTAGAAACCGACTCCATGAAGATGGCATGAGAGCCCGACGTCCACAGATGGGGGTTGTGCTCACTGACCAACACCGTGCAGGATGCTTGGCATTTGCCACAGAACACCAGGATTGGCAACCACTGGCACCCTGTGCTCTTCACAGATGAGAGCAGGTTCACACTGAGCACATGTGACAGATGTGACAGTCTGAAGACGCCGTGGAGAGAGATCTGCTGCCTGCAACATCTTTCAGCATGACTGGTTTGGCATTGAGTCAGTAATGGTGTAGAAAGGCATTTCTTTGGAGCCTGCACAGCCCTCCATGTGCTAGATAGAGGTACCCTGACTGCCATTAGATCCTCAGACCCTGTGAGACCATATGCTAGGGCGGTTGGCCCTGGGTTCTGCCTAATGCAGGACAATGCCAGACCTCATGTAGCTGTGGTGTGTCAGCAGTTCCTGCAAGATGAAGGCATTGAAGCTATGGACTGGGCCGCCCGTTCCCCAGACCTGAATCCGACTGACCACATCTGGGACATCATGTCTCCCTCCATCCACAAACGTCACGTTGCACCACAGACTGTCCAGCAGTTGGCGGATGCTTTAGTCCAGGTTTGGGAGGAGATTCCTCATGAGACCATCCGTAACCTCATCAGGAGCATGGCCAGGGGTTGTATGTAGGTCATACAGGCACGTCGAGGCCACACACACTACTGAGCCTCATCAGGAGCATGGCCAGGTGTTGTATGGAGGTCATACAGGCACGGCGAGGCCACACACACTACTGAGCCTCATCAGGAGCATGGCCAGGTGTTGTATGGAGGTCATACAGGCACGTCGAGGCCACACACACTACTGAGCCTCATCAGGAGCATGGCCAGGTGTTGTATGGAGGTCATACAGGCACGTCGAGGCCACACACACTACTGAGCCTCATCAGGAGCATTCCCAAGGCAATTATCAGTCTTTCACTAAGTGGACCTGCTGGAGGGCTCTTCTATAGTATCCAGTGCGATTGCTGCTTACTGCACCATAATCTTATTGGAAGGTGGATCATCTCCTTTTGGATTATTCCAGGCTTTCTAACCTCTGAACCAGGTGAAAGTTCCACTATTTCAACACCTTTATATATAAAAAACTCACTACACCCAGATTGGAGCCGCGTTTGTCTCTTTCTATCTTTCCCTGTCTCCAGGGTATTTTTTCAGGAGCATTCCCAGGCATTGTAGGGAGGTCATACAGGCACGTGGAGGCCACACACAATACTGAGCCTCATTTTGACTTGTTTCCACTTTCATTTTGTGTGTGTCTTCAAATCCAGGCCTCAATTGGTTAAAACATCTGATTTCCATTGATGACTTTTGTGTGATTTTGTTGTCAGCACATTCAACTTTGTACAAAGCAAAGTATTCAAAGAGAATATTTCATTCATTCAGATCTTTTGTGTTATTTGAGTGTTCCCTTCAATTTTTTGAGCAGTATATATTTTTTTTTTATTTTAATTTTTTTAATTATCATTTTAATATTATTTCAGTTTTTATTACTAATTTTCATTTTTTTTACGTTTATTTTTATTAGTTTTATTATTAGTTATGTTATTATTATTATTTTATTTTTAATTTCTGTTATTTGTAGTATTATTATTATTTTATTTGTTTCTGCCACCCTAATTGTATCTTTGATCTGTGAATCATAATTTTGATTTTGGGCCGAGAAGCTTCACATTCACCTCATATTGTCATATATGAGGGTTGTTTACTTACGTTCTTGATTACATTGTTGCTCCGGTTTCTTGCATAGAGCCTCTGTAAGATACAGATTTATATCATTAGAAGGGTTGACATAATATCCAAAAACATCAACATAAACTAATGAAGAGATAAGAAAAGAAATAAAAAAAATTACAAGCTAAGAGTACTCTGTTTTGGATAAATTAAGCATAAAGAAGGGAATTTTGTTTACTTACCGTAAATTCCTTTTCTTCTAGCTCCAATTGGGAGACCCAGACAATTGGGTGTATAGCTACTGCCTCCGGAGGCCACACAAAGTATTACACTAAAAGTGTAAAGCCCCTCCCCTTCAGCCTATACACCCCCCGTACTGCTACGGGCTCATCAGTTTTGGTGCAAAAGCCAGAAGGAGGAAAAAATTATAAACTGGTTTAAAGTAAATTCAATCCGAAGGAATATCGGAGAACTGAAACCATTTAACATGAACAACATGTGTATACAAAAAACAGGGGCGGGTGCTGGGTCTCCCAATTGGAGCTAGAAGAAAAGGAATTTACGGTAAGTAAACAAAATTCCCTTCTTCTTTGTCGCTCCTAATTGGGAGACCCAGACAATTGGGACGTCCAAAAGCAGTCCCTGGGTGGGTAAATAATACCTCATAATAGAGCCGTAACGGCTCCGTCCTACAGGTGGGCAACTGCCGCCTGAAGGACTCGCCTACCTAGGCTGGCATCTGCCGAAGCATAGGTATGCATCTGATAGTGTTTCGTGACAGTGTGCAGGCTCGACCAGGTAGCTGCCTGACACATCTGCTGAGCCGTAGCCTGGTGTCGCAAGGCCCAGGACGCTCCCACGGCCCTGGTAGAATGGGCCTTCAGTCCTGAGGGAACCGGAAGCCCCGAGGAACGGTAAGCTTCGAGAATTGGTTCCTTGATCCACCGAGCCAGGGTTGATTTGGAAGCTTGTGTCCCTTTACGCTGGCCAGCGACAAGGACAAAGAGAGCATCGGAGCGGCGCAGGGGCGCCGTACGAGAAATGTAGAGTCTGAGTGCTCTCACCAGATCTAACAAGTGCAAATCCTTTTCACATTGGTGAACTGGATGAGGACAAAACGAGGGTAAGGAGATGTCCTGATTGAGATGAAAAGTGGGCAAGGCAAATGGCCAGGGAGAAATCGCCTGAGCAGAGCACCACGACAGGAATATTTTCCACGTCCTGTGGTAGATCTTGGCGGACGTTGGTTTCCTCGCCTGTCTCATAGTGGCAATGACCTCTTGAGATAATCCTGAAGACGCTAGGATCCAGGACTCAATGGCCACACAGTCAGGTTGAGGGCCGCAGAATTCAGATAGAAAAACGGCCCTTGAGACAGCAAATCTGGTCGGTCTGGCAGTGCCCACGGTTGGCCGACCGTGAGATGCCACAGATCCGGGTACCACGACCTCCTCGGCCAGTCTGGAGCGACGAGGATGGCGCGGCGGCAGTCGGCTCTTATCTTGCGTAACACTCTGGGCAACAGAGCCAGAGGAAGAAACACATAAGGAGCTGAAACTGCGACCAATCCTGAACTAAGGCGTCTGCCGCCAGAGCTCTGTGATCTTGAGATCGAGCCATGAATGTTGGGACCTTGTTGTTGTGCCGTGACGCCATTAGGTCGACGTCCGGCATCCCCCAGCGGCAACAGATGTCCTGAAACACGTCCGGGTGAAGGGACCATTCCCCTGCGTCCATGCCCTGGCGACTGAGAAAGTCTGCTTCCCAGTTTTCTACGCCCGGGATGTGAACTGCGGATATGGTGGATGCTGTGGCTTCCACCCACAGCAGAATCCTCCGGACTTCCCGGAAGGCTTGCCGACTGCGTGTCCCACCTTGGTGGTTGATGTAAGCCACCGCTGTGGAGTTGTCCGACTGAATTCGGATCTGCTTGCCTTCCAGCCACTGCTGGAACGCTTTTAGGGCAAGAAACACTGCCCTGATGTCCAGAACATTGATCTGAAGTGAGGACTCTTGCTGAGTCCACTTATCTTGAGCCCTGTGGTGGAGAAAAACTGCTCCCCACCCTGACAGGCTCGCGTCCGTCGTGACCACCGCCCAGGATGGGGGTAGGAAGGATTTCCCTTTCGATAATGAGGTGGGAAGAAGCCACCACCGAAGGGAAGCTTTGGTTGCTTGAGAGAGGGAGACGTTCCTGTCTAGGGACGTCGGCCTCCTGTCCCACTTGCGTAGGATGTCCCATTGAAGAGGACGCAGGTGAAACTGCGCGAAAGGGACTGCTTCCATTGCTGCCACCATCTTCCCCAGGAAGTGCATGAGGTGCCTCAAGGGGTGTGACCGACCTTGAAGGAGAGATTGTACCCCTGTGTGTAGTGAACGCTGTTTGTCCAGCGGAAGCTTCACTATCGCTGGAAGAGTATGAAACTCCATGCCAAGATATGTCAGTGATTGGACCGGTGTCAGATTTGACTTTGGAAAATTGATGATCCACCCGAAACTCTGGAGAATCTCCAGAGTAACGTTGAGGCTGTGTTGGCATGCCTCTTGAGAGGGTGCCTTGACCAGCAGATCGTCTAAGTAAGGTATCACTGAGTGACCCTGAGAGTGGAGGACCGCAACTACTGTAGCCATGACCTTGGTGAAAACCCTTGGGGCTGTCGCCAGGCCGAACGGCAGTGCCGCGAACTGAAGGTGTTCGTCTCCTATGGCGAAGCGCAAGAAGCGCTGATGCTCTGGAGCAATTGGTACGTGGAGATAAGCATCCTTGATATCGATCGATGCTAGGAAATCTCCTTGGGACATTGAGGCGATGACGGAGCGGAGGGATTCCATCCGGAACCGCCTGGTCCTTACGTGTTTGTTGAGCAGTTTTAGGTCCAAAACAGGACGGAAGGACCCGTCCTTCTTTGGAACCACAAACAGGTTGGAGTAGAAACCGTGACCCTGTTGCTGAAGAGGAACCGGGACCACCACTCCTTCTGCCTTCAGAATGCCCACCGCCTGCAGAAGAGCCTCGGCTCGCTCGGGAGGCGGAGATGTTCTGAAGAATCGAGTCGGAGGACGAGAGCTGAACTCTATCCTGTAACCGTGAGACAAAATGTCTCTCACCCAACGGTCTTTTACTTGTGGCAGCCAGGTGTCGCAAAAGCGGGAGAGCCTGCCACCGACCGAGGATGCGGTGTGAGGAGGCCGTAAGTCATGAGGAAGCCGCCTTGGTAGCGGCACCTCCGGCGGCCTTTTTAGGGCGTGATTTAGACCGCCATGCGTCGGCGTTCCTCTGATCCTTCTGAGGCCTTTTGGACGAGGAGAATTGTGACCTGCCCGCACCCCGAAAGGACCGAAACCTCGACTGTCCCCTCCTCTGTTGAGGTGTTTTTGGTTTGGCTTGGGGTAAGGATGTTTCCTTTCCCTTGGATTGTTTGATGATTTCATCCAATCTCTCACCAAACAAACGGTCGCCAGAAAATGGCAATCCAGTTAAGCACTTTTTGGAAGCCGAATCTGCCTTCCATTCCCGCAGCCATAAGGCCCTGCGTATTACCACCGAATTGGCGTCTGCAACCGCCGTACGGGTCGCAGAGTCCAGGACAGCATTAATAGCGTAGGACGCAAATGCCGACGTTTGAGAGGTTATGGACGCCACCTGCGGCGCAGACGTACGTGAGTGCGTCAATTTGCGCCTGACCAGCTGAGATAGCTTGGAGTGCCCATACGGCTGCGAATGCTGGAGCAAAAGACGCGCCGATAGCTTCATAGATGGATTTCAACCAGAGCTCCATCTGTCTGTCAGTGGCATCCTTGAGTGAAGCTCCATCTTCCACTGCAACTATGGATCTAGCCGCCAGTCTGGAGATTGGAGGATCCACCTTGGGACACTGAGTCCAGCCCTTGACCACGTCAGGGGAAAAAGGGTAACGTGTATCCTTAAGGCGCTTGGAAAAACGCTTATCTGGATAAGCTCGGTGTTTCTGGACTGCCTCTCTGAAGTCAGAGTGGTCCAGAAACATACTCTTTGTACGCTTGGGAAACCTGAAACGGAATTTCTCCTGCTGAGAAGCTGACTCCTCCACTGGAGGAGCTGAGGGAGAAAAATTCAACATTTCATTGATGGACGCAATAAGATCATTCACTATGGCGTCCCCATCAGGAGTATCAAGGTTGAGAGCGGCTTCAGGATCAGAATCCTGATCAGCTACCTCCGCTTCATCATACAGAGAGTCCTCTCGCTGAGACCCTGAACATTGTGATGATGTCGAGGGAATTTCATAGCGAGCTCGCTTAGTCGGTCTGGGGCTGCGGTCCGTGTCAGAGACCTCACCCTGGGATCCATGAGACACCCCGGGAAGACATTGCTGTTCCAACTGAGGGGAACCAGGGGACAATGATACCACAGTGCCCCTGGCTTGAGATGCCGGCCTGGACTGCAAGGCTTCTAATATCTTAGCCATAGTCTCAGAAAGTCTTTCAGTAAAAACTGCAAACTCCGTCCCTGTCACCTGGACAGTGTTAACAGGTGGTTCTCCCTGGGCCACCCCTAGCAGAGGCTCCGGCTGAGAAAGTGCCACAGGGGCCGAGCATTGCACACAATGAGGGTCAGTGGAACCTGCCGGCAGTATAGCCGTACATGCTGCACAGGCAGCATAGTATGTTGTCTCCTCTGAGCAATACAGGAGGGTAAATAGCCACAAATCAACAGTGCACCCTACAGTGTAAAGTATAGACTATAATCATATAAACTGTAAATACACTTCTGCACTAGTGGGGCCAGCACCACAGGTGCTGCTTACCGCCTGCGCAAAGCGTTTGTGTGGGCACCAGAATTCCTGCCTGGGTCTCTTTGAGCTTGTCTCTCCTCTCCAGCGTTAGCAGAGCTGAGAGGAATGGCTGCCAGCGTCCTGGGGAGAGGAGGGAGCCGTGGGCGTGACCCAGAAAAGTGCGGGAACTGGTGCCCCACTGTGCAGAGTGAGGGGGGTGGAGTATGCAAAGCATGCTCCAGCCCTCAGTGCTGCCGTCCTGTACAGCGTCCCGCCCTTCCCCTGACTGGCAGGGCTGGGGGCGGGAAAAGAATGAGACTAGGCCGCAGAAGCCGGGGACTATAGTTATAAGCGCGGCCGCCGTATAAGCGCGGTCGGCGCGGAAGTCCCCGGCGCACTAACAGTCCCAGCCGCGCCACAGTGATAACCATGGCAGCGGCGGTCAGCGCGGCAGTCCCCCTACACAAATACACTCAGCGACGCTGAAGTGTATAGTGGCACAAATGCAGCCAGCGCTGCTGTCCCCGGTGCACTAGCACACCCAGCAATGCTGGAGTGTTGCTGTGCGCGGTCCCCACGGGGACACAGAGTACCTCCAAGTAGCAGGGCCATGTCCCTGAACGATACTCGGCTCCTATCCAGCAGGGTCCTCAGGAGCTGTGGATGGAGCACGGTCTCCTGTGCCTGGAGACCGATGGGATCCCACTTCACCCAGAGCCCTAATTGAGGGATGGGGAAGGAAAGCGGCATGTGGGCTCCAGCCTCCGTACCCGCAATGGATACCTCAACCTTAACAACACGCCGACAAGAGTGGGGTGAGAAGGGAGCATGCTGGGGGCCCTGTTATGGGCCCTCTTTTCTTCCATCCGACATAGTCAGCAGCTGCTGCTGACTAAGCTGTGGAGCTATGCGTGGATGTCTGACCTCCTTCGCACAAAGCATAAAAACTGATGAGCCCGTAGCAGTACGGGGGGTGTATAGGCTGAAGGGGAGGGGCCTTACACTTTTTAGTGTAATACTTTGTGTGGCCTCCGGAGGCATAGCTATACACCCAATTGTCTGGGTCTCCCAATTAGGAGCGACAAAGAAATAGAGTAAAATAAGTTAATGATCACTGGGAATCCTTTTGCAGAGATACAGAGAGACCAGCTGACCAGAATCTGATCATGAAGGTCTTCTCTTCTAGAAGTGCTATGATTACCCTACACTGCCTCCACAGGCGAACTGAAGTAATACATGCGATACAATAATATGGAATCAGTCAATCATCTTACCGGCCTTAAATTTTGGTTCCTCCTGCTAGGATCCTATAAATCAGAAAACATTAAAAATGAAGTGAAGATTAAAAATGAAAAAAAAAATAGCTTGGTAAACTTTCTCTTAGCTGGAGAATACAAAGAAAATGTAGAAAATTCAGCAAAAAGTGTTGTGATCCCTCCAAGCTCAATATTCTGCATCTACCTTTATACAGCCAAGACCCCCTTTACATTACCTGTTTGTCACTGATACAGGCCATCATGGTGTCTGGACTTGCCAAACTAATCATGTTCCAGTAAGTGTGGGCCTCGCTGCTCTTCAGATCAAATGTCATGGTCATCCCACCGGTCAGGTTCATAAAGGCCCCTGCTGGATTTCCCCAGTGTAAATTTTCATATGATCCCAAAAATCTAAAGCAAAAATATCAATTAATTAAAAAGTCGAATTTTTTATACCTTTTTTTTATTATATTGGCTTTATCTGTCACAGATGTGTCACACGTTACAGACAGTCCTGTGGTTTCTGGCTAGAGAAGGTCACAGCCTTTAGCTACGCAGAATGCTCCCTGACTTTTTATTGTTCCTGCTGTCAGTATCAATTGGTATAGGTGGCTTTCCTGCTGGATTCATCTCTCTCTCTTTTGGACCCAGCAGGAGCTCGTCTTCCACCCAGCTGCTGATCATCAGTATTCTCTTGGTGCTTATAAACCCATTATTTTCTTGGACTGGTGCTGCTGATATTTTCAGTTCATTCAAGTCTTGGTTGCAAGCAGGTGGCTTGTACTCCTCTGTGGTATTGTTGCTGAAAACTTTGCTGAACTTCTACCAGTGTCATCTGTAGATATGTAGGCCATGCTTTTTCCCCCCATGTGTCCTCCTTGTGTCTTCTCTAGTGTTTAGTGTGGTTAACAAAGAGCTCATCCCACCCATTCCCTATTTAGAGCCCAGCACTAGGGAAACCTAGGGTCAGGTATCCTGCTCGGCACATAGGTGTGGAACCTATCTAGGGTGGTGAGGGCCCCAGAGCCCAGCACTAGGGATACCTAGGGTCAGGTATTCGGCTCAGGGCATAGGTGCGGAACCTATCTAGCGTGCTGAGGGAACCCAGGCACCAGCTGTAGATTTGGTCAGGGGTCACCATCTCCCTCTCCCCTAGACAAAGGGTTTCTGTAATGCTGCCACCAGGGGGAGCCAGAGCTCTGCAGCAGAAGACACTACACAGAGCAATGAGAACCAGGAAGTGAATACACAGCGTTCTCATACACTACCTCAAAGCACAGCTGAGAAGCAGAGCTGCAGGACATGCAAGGAATAGTCAGGCAGGATGGGTCAAACACAGTACGGGCAGAAGCAGGACCGGAGGAACGAGCAGAAACGGAGTCAAAGTCAGGCCAAGGTCAGTACCAGAGGAAGCAACCGAGTGGGGAAATAGGAGAGGGGACACAGGACAGGAGGGACGACCAGGGGATGGAACACAAACAAGGGCACGGGGGCACAGGAACAGACAGATCAGGATATCATTCACAGGACCAGCAATCACAGGCAAAGCAGTGCTAAGCTTATAGCCGGCGCTGGTTCACTTGAAATGTCAGCTTTTAAGGCATCCAGGGTCCGGAAGTGAGGCCCGAATGAAGGCTCCGCCCCCTAGCCATGTGGACGGGTAGGCAAACCATGACAGTTTCCCTTCCCCTCCCTTTCGCCATTTGCTTGGTACTTCCTCGTATCTAGCGTGACAATATCCTTGCAAAGCTCTTCTCATCTAGAAGTATTGTGAGTGTGACGCCTGATGATGACACATGGAGCACCAGCCAGTCTGTAATATGGATTTGTAGGCACTCTACGTTCCACTGTACATGTTGCGTGCTTGAAGCCTTACATGAAGCCAAGTCATTAACATGGATTCCCCCCAGCATTGATCAAGAAGACCCAGGTACAACTCTCAGTAAAAATGTTGTGGTCATTATTTCAATGCTACATAATACATTTATGGACCCGCAGAGCCTCGAGGACTCGGTAGTTCTTTGAGAAACCCTCGAGAACCCTCAGTTGGCCAAAGAAACCATCAAGTGACTTCACATCATGTGTGACAATGGATTTTATTCATAAAGGCCCTTCAATTATCAGGGATTTGAGAAGATGAATAATTACTTTGCATAAGCTTTCTCCAGAAGGCACGGCCAGAACTCATTTTCGCAGGATGGCTGCACAGACAAATAATTATCATCTAGGAATGGCAGCCGGTCATCTATCACAACATCCATCCACTCTCCAAGGTGCCAAAACTGGAAAACAAAAACAGAAGATCAATAAACACCTTCTGGATGTCTAAGCAAAGTCTGAAAAGTGGTCATAATATTTTGGGGCAAAAAATAGTAAAACTTAGAGCTGTTATTATTGTTTTTTGTAACATTGAATGACAACTGCCCTAACCAGTAATATAACATCCAGAGGGGGCACACGAATAACAATGTGCCTGTTTATATTGTCAGATCTCTGATGTTTCTGCCTTTGACGTACTAGACTTGGATGACAAATAGAGGCAGCTGTAATGGTGACTGTGCTTGGTTCTACTCCATTCCTTTTTCTAATTTTTGTAAATGTGACTTTTCTCTCTATAACTGTGTTGAAAGGGCGGGATCTTCCTTCTGTGGAGCTGGAGAGGTGCGCTGTGTGCTCTTGCCAATCGGATGCTCACTCTCCCCTCTCATAGCTTGAATCTAAGGCTGATTGACTGCAGCTTCATCCCCCTCCTCTCCCCTTATTGTCCTCAGTTACTTCCCCCAGATATTTTGGGTTGCTTCCTTCCATCTATCATTCCTGTAAATGTGACTTTTCTCTCTATAACTGTGTTGAAAGGGTGGGATCTTCCTGCTGTGGAGCTCAAGAGGTGCGCTGTGTCCTCTTGCCAAATGGATGCTCCCTCTCACCTCTCATGGCAGAAAGTCTAAGGCTATGTAAATGCAGCTTCATCCCCCTCCTCTCCCCTCCATCTATACTCATTATCCTCAATTACTTCCCCCAGTTATTTTGGTTGTTGCATTCCTTCTCAATCATTTCTGTAAATGTGACTTTTCTAACTATAACTGTGCTAAAAGGGTGGGATATTCATGCTGTGGAGCTGGAGAGGTGCGCTGTGTGCTTTTGCCAATCGGATGCTCCCTCTACCCTCTCATAGCAGGGAGTCTTAAGCGGGGGAACACGCTGCGACATCGCTAGCATCGGCTAGCGATGTCGAGCGCGATAGTACCCGCCCCCGTCGTATGTGCGATATTGTGTGATCGCTGCTGTAGCGAACATTATCGCTACGGCAGTGTCACACGCACATACCTGCTCTGCCGGCAACCCGCCTCTTTTCTAAGGGGGCGGTTCGTGCGGCGTCACAGCGACGTCACACGGCAGGCGTCCAATAGAAGCGGAGGGGCGGAGATGAGCGGGACGTAAACATCCCGCCCACCTCCTTCCTTCCGCATTGCCGGTGGAGGCAGGTAAGGAGATGTTTGTCGCTCCTGCGGCTTCATACACAGCGATGAGTGCTGCCGCAGGAACGAGGAACAACATCGCTAACAAAAAGAAAAAGATTTTTTGTTTCAGGACGACCTCTCCGCGGCAAACGATTTTGACCGCTTTTGCGATCGTTTAAGGTTGCTCATAAGTGTCACACACTGCGATATCGTTAATGATGCCGGATGTGCGTCACAAACAACGTGACCTCGACGATAATTCATTAACGATATCGTAGCGTGTAAAGCCCGCTATAGGCTAAGTAAATGCAGCTGCATCCCCCTCCTGACCCATCCATCTCTTTTTATTCTTGATTTTAGTTATTGTCATTTTTGTGACTGAAAAGCTTTTTGAGTATTTATAGGCAGGGATAGAAAAATTAAGTGTTAGTAAACTGATTCCAGCATATGAAATCTTAAACTACTTTATGAACTATAATGTACATTTTTGTCATACGTCACCAAAAAGCTGAGCTTGCATCATATGCTGCAAATGTCGGCTGTGTTATACACCCAGCATCTGCCGCTAGCATCAGCTAGTTGGAAATCAACCAAATTACACAATGCACTATTAGGGAATGTGAGAACAGGTTGTAATTTGTAGTATACAGGAAGAAAAAGAGCAAAATAGTAACAATGCAGTGACATGACAATCTGCAGAACTAATAATATGCTAAATAATTGCAAATCACATTTATGTATGAGATGGCCAAGATGAAACTGAAGGTCATCTCATGCAAAGCTGTAGTGGGTGGTGTGATATGAAGCCTAAATTCAAAAGTGCAAAAAATTGTTACCCTAAAGGCTACTTTACACACTGCGATATCGGTCCCGATATCGCTAGTGTGCGTACCCGCCCCCATCTGTTGCGCGACACGGGCAAATCGCTGCCCGTGCCGCACAACATCGCCCAGAGCCGTCACACATACTTACCTGTCCGGCGACGTCGCTGTGACCGGCGAACCGCCTCCTTTCTAAGGGGGCGGTCCGTGCGGCGTCACAGCGACGTCACTGAACCGCCGCCCAATCGCAGCGGAGGGGCGGAGATGAGCGGGACGTAACATCCCGCCCACCTCCTTCCTTCTGCATAGCGGCCGGGAGGCAGGTAGGGAGACGTTCCTCGCTCCTGCGGCGTCACACGCAGCGATGTGTGATGCCGCAGGAACGAGGAACAACCTCGTTACTGCTGAAGTAACGATAATTGGGAATGGACCCCTGTGTCGCCGATTAGCGATTTTTCACTGTTTTGCAACGATGCAAAATCGCTAATCGATGTCACACGCAACGGCATCGCTAATGCGGCCGGATGTGCGTCACGAATTCCGTGACCCCAACGACTCCGCATTAGCGATGTCGTAGCGTGTAAAGCCCGCTTTAGGCTATGTTCACACACTGCGTTTTTTACCTGCGTTTTTGGTCCGTTTTTGCTGCAGAAATTTCTTGAGAAATTCTTGTAACCTTTCTGCAGACATTCCCCAGCAAAACCTATGGCAAAAAAAATTAGCTGTGCGCACACTGCGTTTTTTTCTTAAGAAAATTCTTTCAGTAGATTTTCTTAAGAAAAAGAATGAGCATGTCACTTCTTTTCTGCAGCTAACTGCGTTTTTTGCCATATATAATTGGCACAATAATGCAGGGAGCAACCAGCGGTAAAAACGCACAAAAAAACGCACCGAAAACGCGGCAAAAACGCAGGTGCGTTTTTGGTGCGTTTTTTTAACGCAGGTGCACTAATCCTTCACTCTTAAGAAATTTCTTAAGAAAAATCATTTTTCTAGTGTGAACATAGCCTTATGTGCCCACGGGGAAAGTGTCCTGCGGATATATCCGCACGACATTCCGCAGGAGCTCCCAGGAAATAGCACCACAACTTTTGTCTCTTTCCATGCTGCGGAATGTCCTGAGGATATGGTACAGGCATTCTGCATTGAGGATACAGTACCATGGCTTCGGCACTGCATCCTCAATGCAGAACAAGTGCTGCCGTGATCGGGGAAGTTTATACTTACCTCCATCATGCAGCACCTCGCTTTCCGGCGGCCGGGTCACTGTCAGGCAGCGTCTGGTTTCACTGTGCTGGAAGTGGGCGGGCCTGAACTAGCTCCGGCTGTCACATGACCGGAGCTCGTGCAGGCTCCGCCCACCTCTTCCTTCCTGTACCTGGATCCACCGCGCTGCCGCTACACCAGACGGAGAAAGTGACACGGGTCTCTATCAAGGCAGGTAAGTATATGGGACCCTGCGGAGAAATCCACTACAATAATTGACATGCTGCAGATTTTTCCGCACAGAAATCCGCACGATTTCCGCTCCGGAAAAATCCGCAGCGTGGGCACAGCATTTCCCAAATGCCATAGAAATGGCTGGGGAGTAGCTGTGCTGCAGATTTCCGGAAAATCCGCGGCTTTTCTGCGAAAAATCCGCGGCAAAATCCGCGCATTTTCCGCAGCGTGGGCACATAGCCTTATGCTCCTCAGTGTGTGTAATATTTTAGCCTGTCTGAACATTTTTGGAATTCATTTGTATCCCCTGGAAATAAAAAAAACATACAATCCATGGGATCTTACTCTAAAGTGGAAGATTCCAGCATAGTGTTTCCCGAATCCTTGGTTGTCAGGAATGATTCTTTCCAGTGCTTCATGTTGCAAGGTAACGGATCCAATAGCAGATAACACCCAGCAATTACCTGTGAAATACACGGTTAGTAATCTGGTTACTCATCCTTATCAGACCCAGTGGAGTCACCAGGGCACATAGGTATGAAGCACATTAATATCTAAAGATCAGAGCGTGTTCATCTAATATATAAAGCTGTGTGTGTGTGTGTGTGTCCATGTGTGTGTGTCCGTGTGTGTGTGTGTGTCCATGTGTGTGTGTCCGTGTGTGTGTGTGTGTGTGTGTGTCCGTGTGTGTGTGTGTGTCCATGTGTGTGTGTCCGTGTGTGTGTGTGTGTCCGTGTGTGTGTGTGTGTCCGTGTGTGTGTGTGTGTGTGTCCGTGTGTGTCCGTTTGTGTGTGTGTGTGTGTCCGTGTGTGTGTGTGTCCGTGTGTGTGTGTGTGTGTGTCCGTGTGTGTCCGTGTGTGTGTGTGTGTCCGTGTGTGCGTGTGTGTGTGTGTGTCCGTGTGTCCGTGTGTGTGTGTCCGTGTGTGTGTGTCCGGGATTGGCATCTGCACCGTCGCATTTACAATCACGAAATTTTGCACACTCACACGTCTGGACCCCGAGAGCATCATAGGCTATTTTCTGAGGCGAAATTTTAACCCAGCGTGTTCCAATTTACCAATCAATTTTGCCCCTATCTATATAATGGGGGAAAAAGTGAAACGAAAAGTGTATCTGCACCGTCGCATTTACAATCACAAAATTTTGCACAGACACCTCATGTGACCCAGGGAACGTCGTAGACTATGTTTTGACAGGAAAATTTAACCCCACGCTTTACAGTTACTCTCCAAAACACATGCCTTCATTAAAGTAAATGGAGCCTGGAACTACAGGTTATTAGTAGGACCTGTGAGTGGTTGCTATAGGAACAAAAGACATTCATAGTATAAGAAGCTTATATGTGAGGTAATAAGATGTCGGTGGGGAGACGGATAGAGAGAGACAGAGAGAGACAGACAGAGAGAGACAGACAGAGACAGACAGGGAAAGAGACAGAGAGATAGAGACAGACAGGGAAAGAGACAGACAGAGACAAACGGTGAAACAGACACGGAGACAGACGGTGAAAAAGACAGACAGAGACAGACGGGGAAAGAGACAGCCGGGGAAAGAGACGGCCGGGGAAAGAGACAGACCTGGAAAGAGACAGATGGGGAAAGAGAAAGACAGACATGCAGACAGGGAAGGAGGAGACAGCCAGAGAGACAGACAAAGATAGATGGGGAAAGACACAGACCTTGATAGAGACAAACGGGGACAGAGACAGAGAAATAGAGACAGACAAAGATAAGCAGACATGGAAAGAGACAGACAGGAAAAGACACAGACAAAGAGACGGGGAGTCAGACCTGGAAAGAGACAGATGGGGAAAGAAACAAAGAGACAGAGACAGGCAGACGAGGAAAGAGGCAGACGAGGAAAGAGGCAGACGAGGAAAGAGGCAGACGAGGAAAGAGGCAGACGAGGAAAGAGGCAGCCCTGGAAAGAGACAGACGGAGCACATTCCTTGGCCAATTTAGTTAAATCTGTGTGGAATATCTGTGGTGTTGAAATATATGTTATCAAATGCTACTATTAGCTTAGTTTTTGCCTTTTAATAATTACATTTATATCTATTTGTTTTGTGGTTTTTGTGTGCAGAATAAATTTTTGTTAATACATTCTATTGTCTTAACAGCAGTTATTAACCCGGGCGAAGCCGAGTAGTACAGCTAGTATTTAAAATAAAGAGTCAAGTGTCACCAAGGGGAACACTCAGGATTTTCCAGTAGGTTCAGACTCTGGCAAAATAATGGGCTCCAAGTGCAAATGTGAACAAAGCTAAACATTTTAAAACTAACATTACCAACCAATCAAGCATCACCCCCATCATTCCCAAAACACTGACATCTCCACCTTCTTTTATGGTCCTGCTGTACTAGAGCTAAACCTAAGCAGGGGCAGGAGGAACATGTGCACCCAATTCTGGGTTGTAGTGCAAGGAGGTGCTGGGCACGTGTGTCCTGCCCTGAAGATGTCAATCATGGCCACCCGCAACAAGACAATGATGTAGTATTGAATTTAATAAGGTGTTAATGCTTATTGTATGTATGTGGCCATCTAGTGGCCAGTCATAGATATTGCTCCATGGCAAGGTTTCAGAGGTCGCCTAGTGATAGAGGCGGTGAGAAAGTGGACAGTTAAGAATAGTGAGAGCAGTTAGATTCAATATAATTTTGGAGAGACAAAATACATGGAGTTGGAAAGAGAGAAAAGTTAAAACAAGTTGTGTGCAGGCCAGCCGAATACTGGAGGGCCAGAGACTGGGTGGTTGTGGACAGGCCCAAAACCAGTGTTAGAGACTCAGCGCAGAACAGGAGAGCAGAGTTCCCCTACCCCAGAGGTCGCAACTATTTCCAGTGGTGCTAGTCCAATAGCAAAGAACTGACCAGGTCGGCATGGAGAAGCCCAGTAGACAAGGTCAGAAACTGTTAGTAGGAACGGGACCCAAGGGTCGAAGCCGACCATGGCTGTGCAGCACTCCATCACTTTACTGAGTGGAACCGGGGTGTCAGATACTAAGGGAGAGGACAGTGGAAAAGCAGCAGTAGTACCAGGAACCATGGACCAGCCTGTGGTAGAAGTGTGCTTTGTGTTCAGCACCTACAATGTTCAAGTGTTGTACCTGTGTCGCCCGGGGACCAGGGGTACTCAGATCCGGGCCACAGAGTCACTTCTGCGGGTATCACGGTGGCGTGACCCGGTCTGTGATCCCAGGCTCCACAGTAAAAGGGGTATTTGGGTGTTGGGATATTGTCCGTGACGCCACCCACGGTTGTGGTGATGTGTAGCACCACCGCTGCTCAATACGGGGATCCCGGGGATGGTGAAGCGGAGCAGCTAGGTGTTGTGTTGCCCCTCCGTGGGTAGGGGTTGGTGATCCCGGGGCCCGGTGATGGGATAAGCAGGGAGTAGGGCGCAGTACTGCAGTGCGGTGCCCGAGGGCACGGGTGTACTCACAAGAAAGTCACACGGAGTCACTGGTGAACTAAGAATTGCCGGTGTCCGCGGCCTCCGGTACGGGGGTGTTAGGGTCCCACACACGGTGCAGCAGCCCTTGTTGTTCCTTCCCTGCAGCAAAGTGTCTTTTTCTCCTCTCTCTTCCTCTTTCTCCTCAGCCGGGAACGGGGAATCCTCTCCCCTGTAGTGATCCGGGTACCCAGGTACCGAGGGGCCACCGCCCGGCTCCGGCTACCTGTTCTGGCCCCTTCCTCACTACGGCCTGCCCCGGCCCTTTTGGAGAACGCTTCACTCCCAGCCTGGGAGCTAACTCCAGACCTCTGTCCTGTCTGCCCTCCACACACTCTCTGCTCCAGCCCCTCCCCTCTCCTCTGCTTTTCCCTTACACTGGGGGCTGTGCTTGTCTGGCTGCACCGGTGTGAGATCAGATTACCAAGGAGGATTAACTCTTTCTGTGACAACCTGGCTGTGCCAGGGCGTCACATACCCACAGTAATGATGTGAATGAAATCACGTGCATAACTTTCAGTAAAAGACTGTTGAATGAGAACAATGCATCCGTGCCCTTTAATCCTCGGCGGTAGACTCCTGGTTCGAAAGTGGGCCTGAATAGAAGTATGGCTTGCACTCACAAAGTCCACAAAACCCACCAGGAACCCCGCCACCCACAACCATCCTTTCCCCCATGTCCTGTGGAGGGAACTAGGGAGTAGGCCAAGAAGAGGGAGTGGTTGCAGAGGAAGTCCCTTGCCCGCAACCATATTTGGGCCCAGACCGCGCCCCTGGCCTCGCTTCTTCATCAGGGGGGCAGTCTGCCTTGGCCAGAGAATTTACATAAAGGACTTGGTTTTCAAAACACAATTGTGCACCCAGTTAGCTGCTTTGAGAAACCATTCTTACCCAGTCTCCTTTGCACAATGTCAAAGGGGCTAAACCCATCCACAGTGAAGCGCGGCTCCTTGCATATATCCTGCATGAAAGAACAAAAAATATAACTAAATCCAGCTCCTAAAAAGAATGACCTTCAAGTCTTAAGATAAAAATAGATAAAGATCCACATAAACGTCTGCCTTCAAACAGACCATACACTGAATGTAATACTGTGATCCTCCTAGTGGAGTCTGCAGCTACAGCAATATAGTGTGATCCTCCTAGTGGAGTCTGCAGCTACAGTAATATTGTGATCCTCCTAGTGGAGTCTGCAGCTACAGTAATACTGTGATCCTCCTAGTGGAGTCTGCAGCTACAGTAATACTGTGATCCTCCTAGTGGAGTCTGCAGCTACAGTAATACTGTGATCCTCCTAGTGGAGTCTGCAGCTATAGTAATATTGTGATCCTCCTAGTGGAGTCTGCAGCTACAGTAATACTGTGATCCTCCTAGTGGAATCTGCAGCTACAGTAATACTGTGATCCTCCTAGTGGAGTCTGCAGCTACAGTAATACTGTGATCCTCCTAGTGGAGTCTGCAGCTACAGCAATACTGTGATCCTCCTAGTGGAGTCTGCAGCTACAGTAATACTGTGATCCTCCTAGTGGAGTCTGCAGCTACAGTAATACTGTGATCCTCCTAGTGGAGTCTGCAGCTACAGTAATACTGTAATCCTCCTAGTGGAGTCTGCAGCTACAGCAATACTGTAATCCTCCTAGTGGAGTCTGCAGCTATAGTAATACTGTGATCCTCCTAGTGGTGTCTGCAGCTATAGTAATACTGTAATCCTCCTAGTGGAGTCTGCAGCTACAGCAATACTGTGATCCTCCTAGTGGAGTCTGCAGCTATAGTAATACTGTGATCCTCCTAGTGGTGTCTGCAGCTATAGTAATACTGTGATCCTCCTAGTGGAGTCTGCAGCTACAGTAATACTGTGATCCTCCTAGTGGAGTCTGCAGCTACAGTAATACTGTGATCCTCCTAGTGGAGTCTGCAGCTACAGTAATACTGTGATCCTCCTAGTGGAGTCTGCAGCTACAGTAATACTGTAATCCTCCTAGTGGAGTCTGCAGCTACAGTAATACTGTAATCCTCCTAGTGGAGTCTGCAGCTATAGTAATACTGTGATCCTCCTAGTGGTGTCTGCAGCTATAGTAATACTGTAATCCTCCTAGTGGAGTCTGCAGCTACAGCAATACTGTGATCCTCCTAGTGGAGTCTGCAGCTATAGTAATACTGTGATCCTCCTAGTGGTGTCTGCAGCTATAGTAATACTGTGATCCTCCTAGTGGAGTCTGCAGCTATAGTAATACTGTGATCCTCCTAGTGGAGTCTGCAGCTACAGTAATACTGTGATCCTCCTAGTGGAGTCTGCAGCTACAGCAATACTGTGATCCTCCTAGTGGAGTCTGCAGCTACAGTAATACTGTAATCCTCCTAGTGGAGTCTGCAGCTACAGTAATACTGTAATCCTCCTAGTGGAGTCTGCAGCTATAGTAATACTGTGATCCTCCTAGTGGAGTCTGCAGCTACAGCAATACTGTGATCCTCCTAGTGGAGTCTGCAGCTACAGTAATACTGTGATCCTCCTAGTGGAGTCTGCAGCTACAGTAATACTGTGATCCTCCTAGTGGAGTCTGCAGCTACAGTAATACTGTAATCCTCCTAGTGGAGTCTGCAGCTACAGTAATACTGTAATCCTCCTAGTGGAGTCTGCAGCTATAGTAATACTGTGATCCTCCTAGTGGTGTCTGCAGCTATAGTAATACTGTAATCCTCCTAGTGGAGTCTGCAGCTACAGCAATACTGTGATCCTCCTAGTGGAGTCTGCAGCTATAGTAATACTGTGATCCTCCTAGTGGTGTCTGCAGCTATAGTAATACTGTGATCCTCCTAGTGGAGTCTGCAGCTATAGTAATACTGTGATCCTCCTAGTGGTGTCTGCAGCTATAGTAATACTGTGATCCTCCTAGTGGAGTCTGCAGCTACAGTAATACTGTGATCTTCCTAGTGGAGTCTGCAGCTATAGTAATACTGTGATCCTCCTAGTGGAGTCTGCAGCTACAGTAATACTGTGATCCTCCTAGTGGAGTCTGCAGCTACAGCAATACTGTGATCCTCCTAGTGGAGTCTGCAGCTATAGTAATACTGTGATCCTCCTAGTGGAGTCTGCAGCTACAGTAATACTGTGATCCTCCTAGTGGAGTCTGCAGCTACAGTAATACTGTGATCCTCCTAGTGGAGTCTGCAGCTATAGTAATATTGTGATCCTCCTAGTGGAATCTGCAGCTACAGCAATACTGTGATCCTCCTAGTGGAGTCTGCAGCTTCAGTAATACTGTGATCCTCCTAGTGGAGTCTGCAGCTACGGTAATACTGTAATCCTCCTAGTGGAGTCTGCAGCTATAGTAATATTGTGGTCCTTCTAGTGGAATCTGCAGCTATAGTAATACTATGATCCTCCTAGTGGAGTCTGCAGCTACAGTAATACTGTGATCCTCCTAGTGGAGTCTGCAGCTATAGTAATATTGTGGTCCTTCTAGTGGAGTCTGCAGCTACAGTAATATTGTGATCCTCCTAGTGGAGTCTGTAGCTACAGCTATATACTGTGATCCTCCTAGTGGAGTCTGCAGCTACAGCAATACTATGATCCTCCTAGTGGAGTCTGCAGCTACGGTAATACTGTAATCCTCCTAGTGGAGTCTGCAGCTATAGTAATATTGTGGTCCTTCTAGTGGAGTCTGCAGCTACAGTAATACTGTAATCCTCCTAGTGGAGTCTGCAGCTACAGTAATACTGTAATCCTCCTAGTGGAGTCTGCAGCTACAGTAATAATGTGATCCTCCTAGTGGAGTCTGCAGCTACAGTAATAATGTGATCCTCCTAGTGGAGTCTGCAGCTATAGTAATAATGTGATCCTCCTAGTGGAGTCTGCAGCTACAGTAATGCTGTGATCCTCCTAGTGGAGTCTGCAGCTACAGTAATATTGTGATCCTCCTAGTGGAGTCTGCAGCTACAGTAATACTGTGATCCTCCTAGTGGAGTCTGCAGCTACAGTAATACTGTGATCCTCCTAGTGGAGTCTGCAGCTATAGTAATACTGTGATCCTCCTAGTGGAGTCTGCAGCTACAGTAATACTGTAATCCTCCTAGTGGAGTCTGCAGCTATAGTAATATTGTGGTCCTTCTAGTGGAGTCTGCAGCTACAGTAATACTGTAATCCTCCTAGTGGAGTCTGCAGCTACAGTAATACTGTAATCCTCCTAGTGGAGTCTGCAGCTACAGTAATAATGTGATCCTCCTAGTGGAGTCTGCAGCTACAGTAATAATGTGATCCTCCTAGTGGAGTCTGCAGCTATAGTAATAATGTGATCCTCCTAGTGGAGTCTGCAGCTACAGTAATACTGTGATCCTCCTAGTGGAGTCTGCAGCTACAGTAATATTGTGATCCTCCTAGTGGAGTCTGCAGCTACAGTAATACTGTGATCCTCCTAGTGGAGTCTGCAGCTACAGTAATACTGTGATCCTCCTAGTGGAGTCTGCAGCTACAGCAATACTGTGATCCTCCTAGTGGAGTCTGCAGCTACAGTAATACTGTGATCCTCCTAGTGGAGACTGCAGCTACAGTAATACTGTGATCCTCCTAGTGGAGTCTGCAGCTACAGCAATACTGTGATCCTCCTAGTGGAGTCTGCAGCTACAGTAATACTGTGATCCTCCTAGTGGAGTCTGCAGCTACAGCAATACTGTGATCCTCCTAGTGGAGTCTGCAGCTACAGTAATACTGTGATCCTCCTAGTGGAGACTGCAGCTACAGTAATACTGTGATCCTCCTAGTGGAGTCTGCAGCTACAGCAATACTGTGATTCTCCTAGTGGAGACTGCAGCTACAGTAATACTGTGATCCTCCTAGTGGAGACTGCAGCTACAGTAATACTGTGATTCTCCTAGTGGAGACTGCAGCTACAGTAATACTGTGATCCTCCTAGTGGAGTCTGCAGCTACAGTAATACTGTGATCCTCCTAGTGGAGTCTGCAGCTACAGTAATACTGTGATTCTCCTAGTGGAGACTGCAGCTACAGTAATACTGTGATTCTCCTAGTGGAGTCTGCAGCTACAGTAATACTGTGATTCTCCTAGTGGAGACTGCAGCTACAGTAATACTGTGATCCTCCTAGTGGAGTCTGCAGCTACAGTAATACTGTGATCCTCCTAGTGGAGACTGCAGCTACAGTAATACTGTGATCCTCCTAGTGGAGTCTGCAGCTACAGTAATACTGTGATCCTCCTAGTGGAGTCTGCAGCTTCAGTAATACTGTGATCCTCCTAGTGGAGTCTGCAGCTACAGTAATACTGTGATCCTCCTAGTGGAGTCTGCAGCTACAGTAATACTGTGATCCTCCTAGTGGAGTCTGCAGCTACAGCAATACTGTGATCCTCCTAGTGGAGTCTGCAGCTACAGCAATATAGTGTGATCCTCCTAGTGGAGTCTGCAGCTACGGTAATACTGTGATCCTCCTAGTGGAGTCTGCAGCTACAGTAATACTGTGATCCTCCTAGTGGAGACTGCAGCTACAGCAATACTGTGATCCTCCTAGTGGAGTCTGCAGCTACAGCAATATAGTGTGATCCTCCTAGTGGAGTCTGCAGCTACGGTAATACTGTGATCCTCCTAGTGGAGTCTGCAGCTACAGCAATACTGTGATCCTCCTAGTGGAGTCTGCAGCTACAGTAATACTGTGATCCTCCTAGTGGAGACTGCAGCTACAGTAATACTGTGATCCTCCTAGTGGAGTCTGCAGCTACAGTAATACTGTGATCCTCCTAGTGGAGTCTGCAGCTACAGCAATACTGTGATCCTCCTAGTGGAGTCTGCAGCTACAGTAATACTGTGATCCTCCTAGTGGAGACTGCAGCTACAGTAATACTGTGATCCTCCTAGTGGAGTCTGCAGCTACAGCAATACTGTGATCCTCCTAGTGGAGTCTGCAGCTTCAGTAATACTGTGATCCTCCTAGTGGAGTCTGCAGCTACAGTAATACTGTGATCCTCCTAGTGGAGTCTGCAGCTACAGTAATACTGTGATCCTCCTAGTGGAGTCTGCAGCTACAGCAATACTGTGATCCTCCTAGTGGAGTCTGCAGCTACAGCAATATAGTGTGATCCTCCTAGTGGAGTCTGCAGCTACGGTAATACTGTGATCCTCCTAGTGGAGTCTGCAGCTACAGTAATACTGTGATCCTCCTAGTGGAGTCTGCAGCTACAGTAATACTGTGATCCTCCTAGTGGAGACTGCAGCTACAGTAATACTGTGATCCTCCTAGTGGAGTCTGCAGCTACAGTAATACTGTGATCCTCCTAGTGGAGTCTGCAGCTACAGCAATACTGTGATCCTCCTAGTGGAGTCTGCAGCTACAGTAATACTGTGATCCTCCTAGTGGAGACTGCAGCTACAGTAATACTGTGATCCTCCTAGTGGAGTCTGCAGCTACAGCAATACTGTGATCCTCCTAGTGGAGTCTGCAGCTTCAGTAATACTGTGATCCTCCTAGTGGAGTCTGCAGCTACAGTAATACTGTGATCCTCCTAGTGGAGTCTGCAGCTACAGTAATACTGTGATCCTCCTAGTGGAGTCTGCAGCTACAGCAATACTGTGATCCTCCTAGTGGAGTCTGCAGCTACAGCAATATAGTGTGATCCTCCTAGTGGAGTCTGCAGCTACGGTAATACTGTGATCCTCCTAGTGGAGTCTGCAGCTACAGTAATACTGTGATCCTCCTAGTGGAGTCTGCAGCTACAGCAATACTGTGATCCTCCTAGTGGAGTCTGCAGCTACAGTAATACTGTGATCCTCCTAGTGGAGACTGCAGCTACAGTAATACTGTGATCCTCCTAGTGGAGTCTGCAGCTACAGTAATACTGTGATCCTCCTAGTGGAGTCTGCAGCTTCAGTAATACTGTGATCCTCTTAGTGCAGTCTGCAGCTACAGTAATACTGTGATCCTCCTAGTGGAGTCTGCAGCTACAGTAATACTGTGATCCTCCTAGTGGAGTCTGCAGCTACAGTAATACTGTGATCCTCCTAGTGGAGTCTGCAGCTTCAGTAATACTGTGATCCTCCTAGTGGAGTCTGCAGCTACAGCAATACTGTGATCCTCCTAGTGGAGTCTGCAGCTACAGTAATACTGTGATCCTCCTAGTGGAGTCTGCAGCTACAGTAATACTGTGATCCTCCTAGTGGAGTCTGCAGCTACAGCAATACTGTGATCCTCCTAGTGGAGTCTGCAGCTACAGTAATACTTTGATCCTCCTAGTGGAGTCTGCAGCTACAGTAATACTGTGATCCTCCTAGTGGAGTCTGCAGCTACAGTAATACTGTGATCCTCCTAGTGGAGTCCGCAGCTACAGCAATACTGTGATCCTCCTAGTGGAGTCTGCAGCTTCAGTAATACTGTGATCCTCCTAGTGGAGTCTGCAGCTACAGTAATACTTTGATCCTCCTAGTGGAGTCTGCAGCTACAGTAATACTGTGATCCTCCTAGTGGAGTCTGCAGCTACAGCAATACTGTGATCCTCCTAGTGGAGTCTGCAGCTACAGCAATACTGTGATCCTCCTAGTGGAGTCTGCAGCTTCAGTAATACTGTGATCCTCCTAGTGGAGTCTGCAGCTACATAGAATTTTTGCAAAAACAAAGTATTAAAACCTTTAAATGTGTTTATATGTATTTATATAAGAACTTTTACTAATAAACTTTTTTTTTCTTAATTGCCCCTTGTCAGGTACCAGTATCAGTCTTGGTCTTGATGGCTCAACTTTAGACAAGTGGCGACACAAAAAATTGTGTAGAGGGAATAATAACCTGCCACCATATAATTGGAGATCTTTATGAAAAAAATGTAGATCTGTCTAGAAAGATATTTAAGCTTTAGAGAACCTTTAACAATCATTTCCAGACTACATAAACTGCATAAAGAGCATTATACTTCATATTGAGTACATCGCTCTCACTGTATGGATCTCCTTTTACAAAATTAGGCTCCTCCAGAGCTGCATTCAGAATTCTGCTCTGAGTTTTAGATTTCTCAGTAATCCCTGCTCTTTCAGTTTTTGTATTCCTTAGTCATAGTGATCAGATCTTTAAAATCAGTACCTTACAGTATAACACACATTACTAACCTTAGGTCTCTTCCATACTATTTTGCTAGTATCAACCACATTCTTCAGGCGTGATCCAATACTGTTCATGTTTGCAGAGAAATACTCATCTGTAAACAGGGTCTTCTTCTTTAGGTGAAACTCTTTTAAGTTTTCAAAGTCCTGATTGTGAAATTTCCATGGATTTGCCAGAGAGCCCATTAGGTTCATGCGTCTTTCTTCCATCGGGTTATTGCATTTTTTGAGGGTCATATTTAGTCTGAAAAAAGGAGTAATACAGGTATATATATATATATATATATATATATATATATATATATATATATATATATATATATATATATTATTAGTATTATTATTATTATTATTATTAATAAACATCATCTACCTTTACAGATAATATGTATATTTTTCCTGGAGTGCACCTTTAATAAGAAGTAGATAACACATTCTACAGTTTACTTGATTCTGTCTGTCTTCAGCCACCACTAGGAGGAGCTGAAGAGCATAATGAAGACAGATTGCTGAATAATGGACTAATTATGAAGCCACGGGGCTAACAGAGGCTAGCTATCAGTACTAGCCGATCAGTGTGAGACTGGATTCACACACAGTGATCTGATCCATTTTGTGGTATTTACATTGAAATGTTTACCTGCATTTTTAAAAAATGCTGGAACCCAATGTTTCATTATGGTCTATGCCAAATTGTGGTGAAGACTAAATGTATTTTTATGGCATTTAGGTGCCATTTTTAGGCTTTTGGCTGTGAGTATTGTGTTTTCTGAGCAGTTTCTTAAAGGCTTAAACTGTCGAGCAAAAGGGTAACAATGTTTTGCACTTTTGACCTCTAGGCTCCATATCTCACCATCCTCTACAGCTTTGAGTGTGAGACGACCTTTATTTTATAGACAATCATTTTGGCTATCGTATACATAAATGTGACTTGCAGTTATGTAGCATAAGATTAGTTATGCAGATTCATGTCCTGTCACTGCATTGTTACTGTTTTGTTCACAAAAATCTAAATTTACATTTTTACTATTTTGTTAGTATTTTATAAATCCACCTTTGGCTTTCCCCCCCTCTGAATCCTTTTGTGCATGTTCTTCATCAGATTCAATCATGTATCCACTGAAAATCTGATCCCAGGTCTCTTCTCCACGTTCCCAGTGTTGATGTATACTGGTTAGGTCTCTTCTCCATGTTCCCAGTGTTGATGTATACTGGTCAGGTCTCTTCTCCACGTTCCCAGTGTTGGTGTATACTGGTCAGGTCTCTTCTCCACATTCCCAGTGTTGGTGTATACTGGTCAGGTCTCTTCTCCATGTTCCCAGTGTTGATGTATACTGGTCAGGTCTCTTCTCCACGTTCCCAGTGTTGGTGTATACTGGTCAGGTCTCTTCTCCATGTTCCCAGTGTTGGTGTATACTGGTCAGGTCTCTTCTCCATGTTCCCAGTGTTGGTGTATACTGGTTAGGTCTCTTCTCCATGTTCCCAGTGTTGGTGTATACTGGTCAGGTCTCTTCTCCACGTTCCCAGTGTTGGTGTATACTGGTCAGGTCTCTTCTCCATGTTCCCAGTGTTGGTGTATACTGGTCAGGTCTCTTCTCCACATTCCCAGTGTTGGTGTATACTGGTCAGGTCTCTTCTCCACATTCCCAGTGTTGGTGTATACTGGTCAGGTCTCTTCTCCACGTTCCCAGTGTTGGTGTATACTGGTCAGGTCTCTTCTCCATGTTCCCATTGTTGGTGTATACTGGTCAGGTCTCTTCTCCATGTTCCCAGTGTTGGTGTATACTGGTCAGGTCTCTTCTCCATGTTCCCAGTGTTGGTGTATACTGGTCAGGTCTCCACATTCCCAGTGTTGGTGCATACTGGTCAGGTCTCTTCTCCACGTTCCCAGTGTTGGTGTATACTGGTCAGGTCTCTTCTCCACGTTCCCAGTGTTGGTGAATACTGGTCAGGTCTCTTCTCCATGTTCCCAGTGTTGGTGTATACTGGTCAGGTCTCTTCTCCACGTTCCCAGTGTTGGTTTATACTGGTCAGGCCTCTTCTACACGTTCCCAGTGTTGGTGTATACTGGTCAGGTCTCTTCTCCATGTTCCCAGTGTTGGTGAATACTGGTCAGGTCTCTTCTCCACGTTCCCAGTGTTGGTGTATACTGGTCAGGCCTCTTCTCCATGTTCCCAGTGTTGGTGTATACTGGTCTGGTCTCTTTTCCATGTTCCCAGTGTTGGTGTATACTGGTCAGGTCTCTTCTCCACGTTCCCAGTGTTGGTGTATACTGGTCAGGCCTCTTCTACACGTTCCCAGTATTGGTGTATGTGACGGGGTGTACAGCAGAGCAAGGAGAGACAACAGGCCGAGGAACGATCCAACAGGTTTATTCACAAGAACACTGGAACAGCACACGATAAGTCCACGTAAAACAGATTCGGGGGCCCTTCCCGACAATCCTCGGACCGGATTACAAAGCAATCGTCCTTACAGTAGTCCAAAGAGTTCCACACAATCCCACGGGCCGCCACACAGGCCTAGCTCCGTCCGTGTCCACAGCCACACAGGCTGGAGCTCCTGCTCCCTTCAAGTTTCAGCTCACTCTGAAGTTACAAAAAGGGAAAATGCATTGTCTGTGCTCCTTGACCAGCCCACCATGTTCAGGGGGTGGGGGTCACACATCCTATCATCAATGGTTTGGTCCATCACAGGGCTCCGATATGTCTGCCAGCCACAGTAGATGAAGGGATCCCCTGCTGTGCAGAACAATGACTATTCCTTCACTGGCCAATTCAATTACAGATTAGATACACAACTCTGGATAGAAGAGGACAGGCTATTTACATAATCACATTAGATGCCAAGACTACAATTGTATGAGAGAGACACATTGAGATCAGTAGCTCCCCCAAGGAAATACATGAATTACAACTAATACAACCAGGGAAATATGCATATCATGACATAGTATCACAGCATATACAGTGAGAGGGTAAATTACATCTTCACAATCCCTCCCCCTCCCAACTTGTGTACGTACTAGGGACCTCTACAGGTCACTGGTTAAGTACACACAGGCAGAGCGTTACTTACATGTGGCTTCATGCAGCCACGAATTGGCATCGTAGCTCTCCCACATCATTGCCCAGGAGAACAGCTGCAGGCAGACCACCCATCACCCCAACCACACATCGCCTGACCCCAAAACCAAAGTTCAGATCCACAGTGGCTGTGGGAATAGTCCTCCATTGTCCACCAGCCAGTTCAATGACAATCCCAGGTCCTCTATGGATTGCCTCAGGCCGAACCACTCGGGGACCAGCCAGTGTGAGGAAAGCACCCGAGTCACAAAATCCAACAAGTCTCTGTCCATCCAGCACAACCTCCTGCAAGTGCTTACCTCGATGAGCAGAAGTCGTCATAACTGCAGGTCGCACCCCGTAAACTCCTGGTGGTGCAACATGGGCTGAGTCACTAGGCCAGTCCTCACATAGCGGTGCCACATCTTCCTCCATGGCGCTGGGCTGTAAATAATTAACAATCCTATTGGGCGCAGGATCAGTCCTCATTTGAACAGCTGGGCAGGAGACTTGCCGATGCCCTGGCTGTCCACATTGATAGCATCTGAGCTGGGTCTCCCTCCATCCAAGGCGTCCTCTTGGGTAAGGGGTAGGGGAACTTGGAGGCCGACTCCCACCTGAAGGTGCTGTAGGGGTTTGAGGATGATTCCTGCATGGGCTGGCTGGGCATGAGGCCTGCAAATGCCCGGGATGCCTACAAACATAACACCTGTGCTCTGTTACTTCCTCTCCCCGGCGTATTCCAGAAAGTGCAGTAGAAGCAACTGAAGGCACATTAACACGGGTATCAACATGTGGTGGCTTAGAGGAACGGGGAACAATGGGGACAGAATAACTGGGGGCATCCGGTGTTGTGGAGCTGTTAGGCGTCTCTCCATCCTCCAACAGAACCCTCCACTGAGGCTTGATGGTGAGAGCCTCATCAGCGAGAGCAGCAGCTTCCTCCACTGTCGCTGGTTTTCTCTCACGCACCCATTCCCGGATCTCAGCGGGGCACTGGGCAAAGAATTGTTCTTTTAGGATGACCTGCAGGAAGGTCTCCCAAGATAAGGCCTCTTCTGCCTCCAGCCAGCGATTACATATTTGTTTGAGTCTATGAGCATATATCTTAAAAGACACTTCCCCATCACAGGCTAAAGCACGGAACTGAGTCCTGTAAGTGTCTGGGGTCACAGCATAATGTTCTAGAATAGTCTGTTTAATATCCGCATACTCACAGTTCCACCGAGGGTCCATAGCTCTATAGGCTTCAGCAGCTCCCCCCTCTAGGAGCCCAACCAGATGCCGGACACGCTCCCTGTCCGGGACTTCCATTAATCGACACTGATGCTCAAAGTCCTGGAAGAAGCCCTCAATGTCGCCTGCAGCCTCATTAAACGGCTTAAAGTCTTTGCGGGACACCCTGGGAAGTTCCCTCATGATGGGTGCTGGGGTTACAGTCTGTCTGGAACCTCTCGCGGCTTCCACAGCGAGCTGCTTATCCAGCAATGCCATCTCCTCCATCCTGCGCTCCTTCTCTTCAGCTCCACGCATGGCCTCCCTCTTATCTTCTATGGTGGCCTCATCTCCAAGCAGTGCCATCTTTTCCTTGTACCACACAACCCATTGACTTTTTTGGGTATTCACCTCCGGCTCCCGTCTTTGCTCCGTTTGCTGTGAGGATCCTTCCTCCACGTCATTTTGCGAGCAGACTCCTTCTAGCGCCTCAATCAGCTGCTCCTTGGAGAGTCCTTTGAAACGAACTCCTACTTCACGGGCCTTTGATTGCAGGCTCCCCAAAGTCCAGGTCTTGTACTCTGCAGTGTTGGTTCCTGATGTTGAGCCATTGTCCTCCATTCCTTCTGCTCTGATCCCAGCGCTGCCAACCAGTTTGTGACGGGGTGTACAGCAGAGCAAGGAGAGACAACAGGCCGAGGAACGATCCAACAGGTTTATTCACAAGAACACTGGAACAGCACACGATAAGTCCACGTAAAACAGATTCGGGGGCCCTTCCCGACAATCCTCGGACCGGATTACAAAGCAATCGTCCTTACAGTAGTCCAAAGAGTTCCACACAATCCCACGGGCCGCCACACAGGCCTAGCTCCGTCCGTGTCCACAGCCACACAGGCTGGAGCTCCTGCTCCCTTCAAGTTTCAGCTCACTCTGAAGTTACAAAAAGGGAAAATGCATTGTCTGTGCTCCTTGACCAGCCCACCATGTTCAGGGGGTGGGGGTCACACATCCTATCATCAATGGTTTGGTCCATCACAGGGCTCCGATATGTCTGCCAGCCACAGTAGATGAAGGGATCCCCTGCTGTGCAGAACAATGACTATTCCTTCACTGGCCAATTCAATTACAGATTAGATACACAACTCTGGATAGAAGAGGACAGGCTATTTACATAATCACATTAGATGCCAAGACTACAATTGTATGAGAGAGACACATTGAGATCAGTAGCTCCCCCAAGGAAATACATGAATTACAACTAATACAACCAGGGAAATATGCATATCATGACATAGTATCACAGCATATACAGTGAGAGGGTAAATTACATCTTCACAGTGTATACTGGTCTGGTCTCTTCTCCATGTTCCCAGTGTTGGTGTATACTGGTCTGGTCTCTTCTCCATGTTCCCAGTGTTGGTGTATACTGGTCAGGTCTCTTCTCCACGTTCACAGTGTTGGTGTATACTGGTCAGGCCTCTTCTACACGTTCCCAGTGTTGGTGTATACTGGTCAGGTCTCTTCTCCACGTTCCCACTGTTGGTGTATACTGGTCAGGTCTTTTCTCCATGTTCCCAGTGTTGGTGTATACTGGTCAGGTCTCTTACACATTCCCAGTGTTGGTGTATACTGGTCAGGTCTCTTCTCCACATTCCCAGTGTTGGTGTATACTGGTCAGGTCTCTTCTCTATGTTCCCAGTGTTGGTGTATACTGGTCAGGCCTCTTCTCCACGTTCCCAGTGTTGGTGTATACTGGTCAGGTCTCTTCTCCATGTTCCCAGTGTTGGTGTATACTGGTCAGGTCTCTTCTCCATGTTCCCAGTGTTGGTGGATACTGGTCAGGTCTCCACATTCCCAGTGTTGGTGTTTACTGGTCAGGTCTCTTCTCCACGTTCCCAGTGTTGGTGTATACTGGTCAGGTCTCTTCTCCACGTTCCCAGTGTTGGTGTATACTGGTCAGGTCTCTTCTCCACGTTCCCAGTGTTTGTGTATACTGGTCAGGTCTCTTCTCCATGTTCCCAGTGTTGGTGTATACTGGTCAGGTCTCTTCTCCATGTTCCCAGTGTTGGTGTTTACTGGTCAGGTCTCTTCTCCACGTTCCCAGTGTTGGTGTATACTGGTCAGGCCTCTTCTACACGTTCCCAGTGTTGGTGTATACTGGTCAGGTCTCCTCTCCATGTTCCCAGTGTTGGTGTATACTGGTCAGGCCTCTTCTACACGTTTCCAGTGTTGGTGTATACTGGTCTGGTCTCTTCTTCATGTTCCCAGTGTTGGTGTATACTGGTTTGGTTTCTTCTCCACGTTCCCAGTGTTGGTGTATACTGGTCAGGTCTCTTCTATACGTTCCCAGTGTTGGTGTATACTGGTTGTCTCTTGGGGGATGTATACAGCTTATTCTTCACCCACAAATGTTGGATTGGGTTGAGGTCTGGGGACTGTGGGGACAATCAAGCTCATCTACTTCATTGTCATTGAACTATTTCTTCCCCAATCTCGCCGTATGCTTCGGGTCATTGTCCTGCTGGAACACTATCTCGTCCTTCTCATACCCATAATATTTGAGTGTATGAAGTAACTTATCTTGTAGGATCCTCACATATATCTCAGCATTGAGACCACCATCCATCCTGGTCAAGTATCCAATGCCTTTGGCTGTGAAAAAAATCCATATCATCAAACTTCCTTCACTTGACAGTTCCTTCAATTTCTCGATCCGTTCACCCTTCTTTCCCTTGTTTCTTCCAGACCCATTTGTCACCATCAGAGCCGTCTATTGACTTTCATTTCATGTCTCCAAATCACTCGTTTCCAATCTTCCACTTCTTGTACTTTTTTACAAACTCCAGCCACCGCGTCTTACAATGATATTGGAGTTGAGGCGTCTTCACCTCTTTTCGGGCCACCATTCCAGACTTGTGTAACGTGCGTCGCTTGGTGCTTTCATGGACGTCTGTGATCTCACTATTATGGAGCACGAGCCGCCTCCACTGCCGGGTGTCACCAGAACTGATAGACCTTGTGATGAGCGACTTGTTGTCTCTGATATTTTGTCTGGACGTCCATCTGTGTTATGTGGGATCATCAGACCATGTCCTGTAGGGTCAGACACGGCCATTACACAGTACATAGAAGGGGCACATGTATTAGATTATCTCAGCACAGGAACATTATTTTTAAACACATCCAATTGTGGAACTTATCATTCCAAGATCTATTGATTAAAATGAACTTTTCTTTTTTTTATTTTATTTTATTTTCATTTTTTTCATGGGAAAACCCCTTTAACGGTATGTGCACACAACATCTTTTTCAGGCAGATTCTGCCTGGAATCCGCTAACAAAAGTGTTGCAAAACCACTGGAAAAAAATTAACATAGTGTGCAGTAATGTAAAAATCACACGTTAAGAGTTTTTTCACTTATTTTAACCTCTTCAAGGTAAGAAAACTGTGAGGGGATTAAAAGAAGCAGCATGGTCCTTCTTCATGTGGTTTCCGGTAGGTATCCACACATATAGTATAAACTATAGAGAAAAATTATATTGAGAGAAGAGCCAATTGAAATACGACAGAAAAACCGCCCGCGAGTCCATTCCAGTAAGAGACCGTCAGCTTTTTCCTGAAAAGGCTTCACCTAGGACAACCTTATCTGAACATACTCTGCCTTTTTGAGATGAAACTAATGGGGATGGGTTAGCTTTGGAATGGGAGAATGGGGATTACTGGGGGATATTGTATTTTTTATTTAACCAGTAATGAATTTTTTTTAATACTGATCTCAATTTTTAAATATAAAAAATAATGAATAATAATCAAATAATTTATAATAAATAATAATTTAAAAATTAATAATAATTATAATTAATACATAAAAAGTAAAATAAATAAAAATAAAATAAATAAAAATAAAATAAATAAAATAATCACACAATAGTAATAATAATAAATATAATTTACTAAATATATAAATTAGCTGCTGAAGATCCAAATATTTAGATATTCATAGATACTCCTGCAAACAACCGTGTTGAGTAATAACAACTATAGTAACGATAATACCAAAACAGTAAAGTTAAAAATTAGTAATAGGACACCAAATACAAAAATCAAGGTTACACCTTTGTAAATCTATTTGCCATAGAGACTTGTAAGATATTGTGCTACCAATACATAAAATGCAAGGTGCCTTTAAGAATGGCTTTTTCTATACTCAGAAGTCTCAGGGATTCTATCAGTGTCTGCCTTATACCAAAAGAATGCAACCCCCCCTCCCCCATAAAATGCAAAGTACAAATATAAAAGAAAAATAAATAAGTGCCATGGAGAATGCAATCCTATTAAATATCATATACATAGCTACATACAGCTCACTGCTTCTCGTCCTTCTGCTCTTTCCTTCTATGAAATATCCCGTTTTCTGAGGCTTCTCTGTAAGATGCGAGCAGTTAAATACATGATCTCACTGTACATATCATGTAAAACAAAGGACACTTGACGGAACAAGTTACAGCACATGACGGAGCGTGCGGCGTGTCCATGTGAAGTGATGTTACTGAATTAATACAAACATGATAGATACCTGGAAGGAAGGAGGAAAGAAAGATTCCAGGCGGGAAGTGGCAGGTAGCATGGAGTGCGGCATATGTATCAATAATGATCAATTCTTAGGGGATAATGTGTGATCAATGGAAATTATAAAGTCCATTTTTTTGGAGTATTTTCTCTGCCAGTTGATTTTATCAATTTAATTTAAAATATAAGTAAAATTATATCATTTAATGTTGCACACTGCATGCTCAATTTGGTACAAGCTCAAAAGTTTTTTTCCAGAGGAAAGGACCTCCCAGTGTGCCGCCTCGTGGAAGCAGCCGAGCTGCTCGGATCCGGGTTCGCTGTGGCTCGAGGGTCTCTGGACCCGGGGGCCGTGCGGTCACTCAAATGAAAGGGGATATTTACAGGGGATTTGATGTATAGTTCGTGACGCCACCCGTGGTGTACGGTAATTTGGAAGTACCGCCGCTGCCTTTGGGAGTACCCGGGGTGATGAAGTGGGGCAGCAAGGTGTCGTAGCCCTCCACGGGTAGAGGGAATGCTCCGGGACTCGGTGTGGGGTGGTGATGGTGCCATGGGATGCAGGGGTCACTTTCGTACTCACTCAGTTCACAAGCAGACGCTGACAACCGGGTAAACCAATTCTCTAAGTACCGCTGCCGCTAAGGGGAGCTCATCCGTGTCCCGTCCCCTATGGTGTTGCCTGGTGATCCGTGACCTGCCTCCTGGCACTAAGTTTAATTTTAACTTGATGGCCCGGTAGTATGGAACTTGCTGGGTCCCACTCCCCACTGTGGCTAAGTATGGGAGCCTCAGGGCTCCCGCTTGGGATTTCCTGGACTGTTTTGGGTTGGAAAGTCCTATCCCCCTCGTTGCGCTAGTGCCCCGATTCTGGAGCGGGTGGGAACAGATCATAAAGGCTTTGTTCTCCTCAAGTGAATTGTCGGGTTGCCTGTAGCTACTCCCCGACCTAGGGTCCGTGTACCCCGTTGTGTCTTCGGTCCCGGACCGGTGACAGTGCTAGGCTGCCGGCTGTCCTCCTCGACAGGTCCAGACACCTCGCCGCAATCCCCTGCGACCGGGGGTCCAACACCCCTAGGCCCAGACCACCGTCTGCAACCTGGATAACTTCTCCAGGAGCCACCGCTCCCGACTTCCTCTCTCAACTCCAACTCTTCACTCACTACACTCCTCACTTCCCCTCCCTGACCCCCCAGGTGGGCGACTCTATTCCACTCAAGCCGTCCACTGGTGTGCCTGGTGGGTGTGGTGCAGGGTGTATCTAGGATTTGATTTGCTGTTGGAGGCAAGACCACTAAGATAGGGACCCAGAACCAAGAGGGAGGTGGAATACCACACAGAAGGGCAGATTGTGCAGTACCCTGTGACGACCTGATAGTCCAGGGGCGTCACACCAGCATATCAATCCATCTCCTTGTTGACGGATGCTGAGATAGTCACATTGATGCCATGTGCATATGAATATTTCTGAGGGGTTTTTTTTACCTCAGAATTTGTAAGCAAGGGCATAGCCCCTATATATATATATATATATATATATATATATATATGAACCCTCACATAGCCCCTATATACAGTATGAGCCCCCACATGGATTCCTATATATATGAGCCCCCACATAGCCTAATATATACAGTATGAGCCCTCATATATACAGTATGAGCCCACACATAGCCTTTTATATACAGTATGAGCCCCACATACCCTTTATATGCAGCATGAGCTCTCACATAGTCCCTTATACACAGCATTAACCCTCACATAGTCTCCTATATACAGCATGCGCCTCCACATAGCCCCCTATATACAGTATGTATCCCCAAATAGCACCTCTACATACAGTGTGGGCCTCCACATAGTCTCCTATATACAGCATGAGCCTCCACATAGTTTCCTATATACAGCATGAGGTCCCACATAGGCCCTATATTCAGTATGAGATCAGCATAGCCCCTATATTCAGTATGAGATCCACATAGCTCTATATACAGTATCAGCCCCCATCTAGCTTCCTGTATGAGCCCTCTCATAACCCCCTATATACAGTATGAGCCTCAACAGATCCCTTATATGCAGTATCAGGCCTCACATAGCCCTCACATAGCCTCCTATATACAGTATGAGCCCCCACATAGCCCATATATACAGTATTTTTTTTCATGATCAAACGAAAATAAATTTTTTGGATATGTCACTCCATGGAAACATTGATAGTGGCAAAATTGACTGTAGTTTATATCGCAAACCCATATCAGGCAATTCTCTACTACATGCTAAAAGTTGTCACCCCAAGCATGTGGTGGAGAATATCCCCACAGGTGAATATATACGCGCAAAGAGGTGCTGCAGCAGTCAGGAAAGTTTTGAGGCAGAATGCAGTAGTAGTGATAGAAGGTTCTTGGCCAGAGGGTATAATTTTCAAAATCTTCAGAGGGCAAAAATCAAAGCGAATATTAAAAACAGATCCCAATATCTTGAAATGAACAATAAGGATAAAAATAAAGGTAACTTTCAGAACAAATTACCGGTAGTTTTTTCCACAAAATACAGCAGCAACTACTATGATGTGATCAGAATTGTTAAAAAATATCTTCCAATTTTGTCTACAGATGACACTTTACATCATATATTAAGGGATGGAGTGAAGTTTGTTTCCAAGAGAAACACGACTTTAAGTTCCATCCTATCACCGAGTGATCACACTAGCAGAAGCGATTTTATTAAGGATGAAAAAATTGCCCGTAATTGGTTACCTCCACAGGATCATACAAGTGTGGACACAAGAAATGTGGACTTTGTCATTATATGTTGAATGTAAAAAAAATTTCTTCCTATGCCGATAAAAAAACGTACCAAATTACTTCTATGATTAACTGTGGTTCAGACCATGTGGTTTATTTGATTTCTTGCACGATGTGTCAACTGCAGTATATTGGCCGCACTTCATGTTCCCTAAGAAAAAGAATATCCGAACACATCTATGATGTGAATAATGTTACATCTAGGAAGTTGTCTAGCGCCTCCCAGCACTTTCGTGATGTACATGCCGGTAGTTTTGAGGGCATGAAAGTTTGCGCTATTGAGAAAGTAAAACTTCCTAAGAGAGGAGGAAACTTAAAGGATATTCTTTTTCAGAGGGAAATTAAGTGGATTTTTCTAATGGGTATCAGAACTCCCACAGGTTTAAACAAAAGAAATGAAATACTGTTTGCTTACTAATGCGGCTATTCTTTTTGATATTCACTCCTATGTTACCGTGTGTGAATACCTGCATAAAAAATGTTCCCCTCACAGGGTTAATGCTTTAGTGAAAAGCTCTTTCCATTTGATTAAACACATGTTTGGGTCTTTACTCCCTCCTTTTTAAACAAGTCCTGTGAGTACATGCTTTAGAGATTGACTGAGAACCAAGTGTTTGAAACGCGTCCCCTCTGTCCTGGGTTTGTTTCACCCCAACATGGACTTTTTAATATGTAAATAATAAAGAATCAACGTTTTAAAGAATTTCCTGTTTGGACTCAAGTTGCTGGAATATCTTCCTTCATCATTACCAAAGAATTGCTGACTTTTTCCTTGCACGGTCCACAGGTCTCGGTCTCCTATCAAGCAGGTGAGCTGGGTAAAACCTTCATTCCTCCTCCTATACACAGTATGAGCTCCACATAGCCCCTCTATATACAGTATGAGCCCCCCACATAGCCCATATATACAGTATTTTCCCTCACATAGCCCCTATGTACAGCTTGAGCCTTCCTTTAGCCTCCTAGACTTCCACTGACCTTTTTTATCCAAGTCGACGGTAAAAAATGGACATGTCTCCATGTGGATCTCACAGACACACAGGTGGTTCACATGAAGATGTGATGATTCCCATTGATTTTAATGAGTGTGTGTGTGTGTGTGTGTGTGTGTGCGTGTGTGTGTGTGTGGCGTGTGTGTGTGTGTGTGTGTGTGTTTGTGTGTGTGTGTGTGTGTGTGTCTGTGTGTCTGTATGTCTGTGTGTGTGTGTGTGTGTGTGTGTGTGTGTGTGTGTGTCTGTGTGTGTGTGTGTGTGTCTGTGTGTGTGTGTGTGTGTCTGTGTGTGTGTGTCTGTGTGTGTCTCTGTGTGTGTGTGTGTGTGTCTGTGTGTATATGTGTGTGTATGTGTGTCTGTGTGTGTGTGTCTGTGTGTGTGTGTGTGTGTGTGTGTGTTTGTCTGTGTGTGTGTGTGTGTCTGTGTGTCTGTGTGTCTGTGTGAACATGTCTCCGGTACATGTGAAAACGGACACCACACATACCAGAAACACAAACATGTGAAGGGGGCCTTAGTGAGATGTCTATGACTAGCTCCTCCTTTGATTTGATTTATGACCTCTGAACATTATATATTTTAGATATCTCTTATGCTTTATAATTAATAAATTCTCCAACAATATGAGATTTTCCTATTATTTTTTAAGCTATTTTTACCTGATCCTTATAAACCTATAATCCAGGCATTAAAAGAAAATGTGATTTTAGGAATTGATAGATATTTTCCATTTCATCAAATAAAATTTCAGATCCATCTCTAAAATATTATAAAGCTGCCATATGCAATACACCTAATGACTGCCAAATATGCCTAATGTTTGGGGAAAATAGTGACCTTAATCCTGGAAAATAGCAGTGGCCACAGAGGGCATCCTTGTCCCATACCTGTCTACACTCCAAAAACCCAAGAGATTGAGCCCTGTAGAGCCAATTTGTCTTTAGGGGAGTGATACATAGTTTTTAAAAATGATATAAACTTTCCCATAAATGACATTTTTTCCAGAATCTCGAACAACCATGACCACTTTAAGTTGTCAAATGTCTTTTCAACATAAACCCCAACATGGCCACATATTTCCAGTTGTCGGGATGCAGCTTTGACCAATCCAGAATTGGCAATATGTATCTGATACTTTTACCTCTTAAGGCAGCGTTACACGCAATGACGGATCTAACGATATATCACCGGGGTCACGGATTCCGTGACGCACAGCCGGCATCGTTAGCGACGTCGTTGCGTGTGACAGCTAGGAACGACCGTTAACGATGGAAAATACTCACCTTATCGTCCATTGTTGACACGTCGTTCCTTTTTAAAAAATCGTTGATTGTTGAGCATGCAGGTTGTTCGTCGTTCCCGAGGCAGCGCACATCGCTACGTGTGACACCTCGGGAACGACGAACTGCAGCTTACCAGCGACCCCCGGCAATGAGGAAGGAAGGAGGTGGGTGGGATGTTACGGCCGATCATCTTCTTCCCTCCACTTCAATTGGGCGGCCGCTTAATGACGTCGCTGTGACGCCACACGAACCACTCCCTGAGAAAGGAGGCGGTTCGCCGGCAACATTGACGTCGCTAGGCAGGTAAGTCCTGTATGACGGCTCCGAACGATATGGTGCGTCACGGGCAGCTGCGTGTAAAGCTGGGTTTACACACTGCAACATCTCAAACGACATCGCTGTAACGTCACCGGTTTTGTGACGCAATAGCGATGTTGTTTGCGATGTTGCAGTGTGTGAATCCTATCAGCGACCTGGCCCCTGCTGTGAAGTTGCTGGAAGTTGCTGATCACTACAAGTCGTTCAGGACCATTCCTAGGTCCTTTGTTTCCCGCTGTGCAGCATGAAGTTTCAGTGTGTGAATCCTTTTCAGCGACTTTGTTAGCAACTTCCCTTTCAAAAGGCTGCTTATCAACGTCCCCAACAACCAGCGAGGTCGCTCTGCAGGTCCGGATCGCTGGTAAGTTGTTGGCCAGGTTTGCCAGGTTGAACGCTCACCAGAGACTTAGCAGAGACTTATGGAGATCGCTATTGCGTCACCAAACCGGTGACGTTACAGCGATGTCCTTTGCGATGTTGCAGCGTGTAAACCCAGCTTAACACCCCCTTTAATCTCACTCTTAATAAATCCCATTTGTGAGGGAGAAATTAGATAGGGGATTATCTCAATTTATGTATAAACTAAGTTGTTTGTGAAATATTCAATATCCTTATTGATTAATGGTGTTTGTCAATACGAAGATACTAACAATAAACCGGCTTCCGCTCTGCCGAGAAGTTCCCTGTTGTTAATTATTTAAAGAAACTATTCAAAGTCTTCCTGAAGGAATTAAGAAAAGCTTGTTAATCCCTTCGAGTCTGGGGCTTTCCCCCTTGGTAAATATTCGCTCAACCTTTTAATTTCTTCCTTCTTTATTGGAGCAATAACTTTGTTGAGCTGAGCGCCTATAACTTGATGCACTTTTACTGAAGTTAGAAAGTTTTCATTTTTTTCTTGTTTCCCTTGCACTTTATTAGCAGAATATTATTCTGAATAATATTTAATTTGAGCTTCTATTATTTCTATTGGATCAGTTTTCTTTTGATATTGTTTGTTTCTTCTTTGAGCATTTGTTTGATATTGTCTTACCAGCCTTGTTACCATAAATGAACCAATTTGGATGTCTTGAATTTAATTTGATCATTGCACATAATACAGAATTACACAATCAAAGGCATGCAGTGTTGAAAACCACAGCATGCTATTGTGGCGCCCCTGCGGCTTCAGTCGCCACAAGGTACTGCACCTCACTTAAATTTGCAGTATTCGTCTTGGGTAAGGAGGGGGTTAATCACCGGTGTTTCCACAATTCCACCTTACATACAGTTTAAGTGCCTTTTCACTAGGGACTGTACTAGGGTAGGCAGGGGGGTGGCCTGAAGCATGAAGCATGGGACTTTACCGGTCACTAGGACAACCACCTGGGGGACAGACACCACTTGGGGTAGAAGAGGAGCAGCTTGGACACAATCTTCAGTCAAGTCGGACTACAGTTCTGGTGACACAACACTGCTTTCTTCTCTCTTCATCTCTTCTCACTTTCTTCTTCTTCACGGTACCAGAGGCTTGGAGCGAGAGGCCCAGCCTGGGTTCCTCACTTCTGACGGGGCATCCTTTGGGAAAGGACTCTTTCAAATACCAGTGGCTACCTCTAACTTACCCGGGATCGGCTGGAGCCCATCACGGCAGAGACCAGCACCACCTGGGTAACCCACGGACAGTGAGTAAAGACCTGGAACCGCAACTACTTTGTCCGACCCTCATTGCCGGCGCTGACGCCCCGCGCTTCGGTGCCAGCGGCCACTACTACCACCATCATCCTCCCTGGGGCCTAGCTACACCTGTGGGAAGCTGAAACATCCTAGCTGTGACATCACCCACCCCAGAGGACAATGACCGCAGCGGCGGCTAATCCCTGGCCACATACCGTAGGTGGCGACACGAGACAAATCCCATCCACCATCCATCATCCCTTTTTATTGTACACCTCGGGGTCACGAAGCCAGGCAGGGCCACCCGTGATACCCTGGAACCGACATCACTGACCCGGCGACGAGTACGTTTAACCCCTGGCGCGTGGGTGCTACACTATGATGGCACTCAACGAGTCCAACCAAATGCAACACACTCACCACAACACCACCACAATCAATACCATACATCCCAAATGCATGACAACACCATTCAAACCAAGCACCCCCTAACCAAACCCAAGGCTCCACAAGCAAGCAGCACCACAGGCACCAAAGTGCAAAAAGTGCCAGAAAAGGTGCTGCGTGTACACACAACCACAAAGCCAGTGCTGAGCTACCACACACAAATGCACATGCACCGTCTAGCAGTGGGATGGTACCCAAGGCCAACAAAGCAAAGCTACAACCAACCACCGCAAGGCCACAGAAAGACAGCCATAAAAAAAAACAACAGGACAACACAACTGTATATGAGCAAAAAGTGGTCAACAATCCACATTACTGAAACTCCATGCCACCAGCTTAATGTTTTCCATCTCATTTCTTCTTTGGTTCGTAATGTTTGTTGACAATTTAGACAATATGTAAAGTTCAAGAACATTTTTTTCTACCACCTGTTACACAGGTCATTATTTTATGCTGAAGAACAAAGTGTTCACAGTGTTTTTCTATATTATACGGTTTCCACCAAAGTTTTATCTGTTCTCTAAATTCACCATTGTCAAAAAGGTAACCTGGAAAACGTCATACATACGGCTCTTGTGACTTGTGTTCTTTAAATTTAAACTAACTACGGAGTGGTAAGAAATGACTAGAGATGAGCAAATAAGTAAAATTGGATTTTATTCGTATTTTTCAGAAATCCACATTCTCCAAAATGTGGAATTAAAGTAATTTTCTTCCATACAATTTCAGCAGCATGGCTGCCATTGACCACCATTTGTCTAATTCGGGAAGACTAGAGCCATCAAAAATTAAAAAAATATATATATCAATACTAATTCTCACCTCAACTGCCCCTCCAGCCCCTAACATCACCCTTCTGGTCCTCGTCGCATCTTTTGATCCCCACTGCTTGCACTGAAATCCCCGAGCCTCTCACAGTCAGCCGAGACTTCCCGGATTGTTCTGCACATACACATGCAAGGTCACGGCACATGTCGTGACATCATGATGTTGGGACCTTTCCCTCACTTATGCAGAACATTCCCAGGGGTCGGCAGAGCCAGAAGACACGGCTCCTTGAGAGACATGGGGATTTCAGTGCTAGAAGCAGAAATCAGAAAATGCAAGGAGAACCGAATGGGTGACAGTGAAGAGAAGAAGGGCCAGAGAGATGACATGAGCATAGGGATTTTCTGTTAGTTTTTACATAGTGATGAGCGAGCATGCTCACCCCTGCTCGATACTCGATCAAGCATCAAGCAGGCTCGTTACTTGATTGAGCATCGCAGGTGCTGTAACGCCATGCTCGAGTCCCCGCTCGATAAACATGCAGGGATTCAGTAATGCCGTAGCCATTTTGTCTACTGGCATTACTGTGATTGGCTGGCTGCAACTCATCATCGGGTCTTATACATAACCCGGTGATGCCATGCTCGGCCCACTGTCCTCTGGAAGCAGTTCAGTGACAGTAGATCTAGAGCTTATATTAAAAGTAGCAGCCTGCAGCAGCCCCAGAAGTGGCACATCACAGCAATTGAGAAGATCTTAGGCAAAACACCAGAATTGGAGCATCTAATGTGATGCCACACTTCTTGGGCGGCTACAGGCTGCTATTTTTAGGCTGGGAAGGACCCAATAGCTATCGACCTTCCCAGTCTGATTATACCAGCCCCAAGCTGTCTGCTTTACATTGGCTGCTTATCAAACATAAGGGGGACCCCACGGCAGTTTTTTTAAACATGTCCAACATTAAACAACTTGTCCAATATGCTCCACACAGTGCAATTTGATTATATGTAGGAGGGGTTGTGCAATTATCTGGCTGTCAAAATGTCTGTATGTCTGTCTCTATCTATGTATATCTAATATCTATCTCTATTTATTATCTATATAGCATTTATTGGTATCCAAAAAACACAGGTGAAAAGCGCATGCAGAAAAGCATGTAAAAACACATAGAAAAAGCAGCAAAATGCGAGTTTTTGTTCCTACGTTTCTCCTGCCAAGAGATGCAGAAATGTCTGCATGTAAGTACTCAATGTGTGCACATAGCCTAATACTCTGACAACATTGTCCCCAGAAGCGACCTGGGAGTCAGAGATGTATCCAGGCGTCTTCCCCATGCTGTTCCCATTCCATTTCAGCTCTGTGTTCATCCATTTCAGCAATTTACTACCCTCCCCCTCCCCCCGCACTCCTGTTAGAGTCTTCAAGAAAAATCCTCAAGTTCCACCTTGACTTCCATAATACTTGGTGCTCGAGTCAAGCCTGTCCGAGAGTCCAACTTGCTCGATTCGAGTAACGAGCACTCGAGTATTTAAGTGCTCACTCATCACTACTCAGAGCATAATAAGGGATACTAAACTCACAAAGACATTATTCTAATCAAATTTCCTGGCAGAAAAGTGTGTGGACAGCCAAACTTGAATTTTGAAAGATCGGCTCATCTCTAAAACTGACCATATCATGTATGCATATATGCTTGGTTACTTTAGATCTATTCTGTATGTAAAATTATCAGGCAGCGAGTATTTACTTCATATCATCATTTTCACAGATTTTCATCTCCGAGCTGTATAGACCTGAGTGCTGATTAGATGATGCAGATCAGGTGAGTATATGTGTAATGAGGGGAGTGTGGACTAAGAATGCCCCACCCTTCTTCATTGTGCAGAGGCATTTTTTTTCCAAGAGGTGTAGATTGGGTGCAGGAATATGGTGTAAAAATTTCAGCATAAAATCTGTAGCTCTAGGCAAAAAAACGCGGTTTTCTGCCAGGAAATGCAGGTCTGTAAACGGAGTTTACTGAGGTCAAAATTATGCCTTAACGTTGGCAGTTGGGCTCACATGAAACTGGCCATTTTTATATGCTAAGTATCCCAATTTTTATATGTAGTTTCTTAGCAGTAATGCAGGTTTATATTCCTATATTTATTAACATATCCTAACACTACAGAGTCCAACTGTCTCTTTATTTGTTAATACCTTAAATTGTAAAAATATTGAACACAAAATACAAAAATAAAATGTGAAAACAAATGTATTTAAAACATCTGACTGTAAAAATCTTATCTGATAAGATCTTTTCAGTATCAAACTTTATAAAATATTATTTTTTTCAAACATGAGAATTATATGAATATAAAATATATAATTATGATATAGTTTAGTTTTGTCTAGTTTTGCACAAAAATGTTTTACAAAGTTTCAACTTATTGGCCAACACTCTTTGTGAGTGACATCAGTCTGAGCGCATATGCCCAGATCACACTTCACTCTCCTCTCAGCCCCCATCAGTGATGTCCCTTGCTCAGAATGTCCGTTTCCGATCTGCAGCCAGAGGATCGAAGCCACAACAACAGGTATTTATGAACCTCTAAGATCAGCAATCTGGGCGCGCATGTCCAAATCACACTTCACTCTTCTATCAGCCCCCATCAGTAATGTCCTTTGCTTAGATGGTCCGTTTCCAATCTGCAGCCAGAGGATCAAAGCTACAACAACAGATATTTATGAACTTCTAAGATCAGCAATCTGGGCGCGCATGTCCAGATCATACTTCACTCTCCTCTCAGCCCCCATCAGTGATGACCCTTGCTTAGATGGTCCATTTCCGATCTGCAGCCAGAGGATCGAAGCCACAACAACAGGTATTTATGAACCTCTAAGATCAGCAATCTGGGCGCGCATGTCCAGATCACACTTCACTCTCCTCTCAGCCCCCATCAGTGATGTCCCTTGCTTAGATGGTCCGTTTCCGATCTGCAGCCAGAGGATCAAAGCTACAACAATTGGTATTTATGAGCCTCTAAGATCAGCAATTTGGGCGCGCATGTTCAGATCACACTTCACTCTCCTCTCAGCCCCCATCAGTGATGTCCCTTGCTCAGAATATCCGTTTCCGATCTGCAGCCAGAGGATCGAAGCTACAACAACAGGTATTTATGAACCTCTAAGATCAGCAATCTGGGCGCGCATGTTCAAATCACACTTCACTCTCCTCTCAGCCCCCATCAGTGATGTCCCTTGCTCATATGGTCCAATTCCGGTCTGCAGCTGGGGGATCGAAGCTAAAACAACAATAAAGGTATTTACGAGCCTCTTAGATATCGGCTTACAGGAGCAGAGCAGATAGCAGAAGTTCTGTATATTAGGAAAGTGTTAGTTAGGAAGAGTTAGTATGAAAGAAAGGGGGTCAAATTAGTAGCGGAAAATCTCTTTAGCCCCTTCACGACCTAGGACGTAATGGTACTTCCTAAATCATGAAGGGGTTTTCACTGCCGGCTGCTTTGGTGAGCCGGTGATGATCCACGCACATGTCTGCTGATTTGAATAGCTGACATGTGTGCCTCGCAGGCACATTTGGATCCGCGATCCACCCGCACCTGTTAACGTCTTAAATCGCACTAACCAGATGTGACAGCATGATTTAAAGTGCTGCAGCAGAGAAAGCGCCTTTACCTGCCGCCATCAGTAGCCCCGTGACGTGAACACAGGCAGCCAATGGTTGTTGTGGTAACACAGGGTCATGTGATGACTCCTGTCACTATCATGACATAGTTCCTGTTACAGCCGACAGAGCAGCGGCTGTAACAAGAACGTATGATTTTTCCTGATGAGAGCTGAGCTGAACTGATCAGGAGAAATGAATGAGCGATCAGACTACTGATCCTTATAGCTCCCTAGGGGCACTAGTAAAATAAAAAAAGTTAAAAAAACATTTAAAAAAAACCTTAAGTTCATATCACCTGACATTTGCCCCATTGAAAATTAAAAGGTTTAAAAAATATACACATATTTGGTATCGCTGAGATCAGAAATTCAGGATCTATGCAAATATAAAATCAATCAATCTGATCGGTAAACGGCGTAGCAGCAAAAAATTCCAAACACCAAAATTAAGTTTTTTTGGTTATTGCAAATTTTGCGCAAAATGCAATAAAAGGCAATAAAACAGCACATCTGCGCAAAAATTGTACCATTAAAAAGTCAGCTTGAGACGCATAAAATAAGCCATCACTAAACCCCATATCCCAAAAAGTGAGAATGCTACGGGTCGGGGAAAATGGCACAAAAAGTTCTCCACTTTTTGGGGATAAACTGCTGAATTTTTTTTAACCCCGTTGATAAAAGTAAACCTATACATGTTTGGTGTCTACTCACAACTCACAACAACCTGAGGCATCACACCCACATATCGGATTTATCATATAATCAAAACGGTGAATAAAATACCCCAAAAATAATTGTGCAATCGCACTTTTTAAGCAATTTTTCCACACTTGGAATTTTTTTGCCATTTTCCAGTACACTATATAATAAAACTTATGGTTTCATTTAAAAGTACAACTCATCCTGCAAAAAAAAAGCCCTCATATGGTAATATTGATGGAAAAAATAAAAAAGTTATGACTTTTGGAAGAATTGGAGCAAAAAAAAAAAACAAACAAAAAAAAGCGAAATACAGAAAATCGCCCTGGGGGTGAAGGGGTTTATACTTTTGCAAGGCACTGTAATCAGCATTGTATCCATTTTTCATTTTCACCTGTCATATAAAAGTTTCATAAACGTATGTTACCATAATATCTGGCATGGTGGATAATTTGTTCTGCCAGAATAACATTCAGGATTTACATATTCAACTTTGAGTTATACCGAGTGTGAAGGTGTCAAGCCCGTCACGTGTCTAGTTAGGTCATAGATTGACTCAAGAAAAAGTAAACAATTTGGGGAATTCCTACCACATACTGTAGCTATTATTGAACCTTCTCCACCACACTCCTTCCAAGGGAGACTCCTGAATGATACATCTGAGGAGAAATTATTTGAATATCCTCTGTGTGTCTCTCATTATTCTGGTCATCTAGAGGTGACGACTTCCTCAAATGTCTTTCCTTAAACTTTCATTTTTTCAGGATAATATAGTTAAGTACACGTGTTTTTAGAAACATTCCAATGGTTTGTTTAACTTTCCTGTTAATTGTGGCGCTTCAATGGATCCTAGTGATTCTCCTACCTCTCTGGACCTGACATCACCTCATTACTAACCAGAATCCCACAATGTCTGTCTGCTATTTCATCCTTCTTATCTGCACGATTCCTAAAGCTTAACATGGACAAAACAGAATTAATTGTCTTTCCTCCTCCTCACTCATCTCCTCCAACAAGCCTTTCCATCAAAGTTGATAGTTGCTCACTCTCCCCAGTCTCACAAGCTCGTTGCCTTGGTGTAACCCTCAACTCTGTTCTATCCTTCAAAGACTGGAGGACAATGAGTAAAGTGCAAATATGTTTAATAAATAGCAACTGGCACAAAGGAATCAGCGGCAAAAACAGGCCGGCAGATACAATATAGATGTACTAGATGACAATTACATATAGGGCACAAGTAAAATGAATGAATAACAGACTGGGTCAAAAACATGAACAAGGCATCCTGCACATAAAGAGCATGGTGTAAAATTTTGACAATTGTTACACATAGACAGATGGTAAAAACCAGCACTGGATAAGCACAATGATAAAAGTGTATACTCTGAAATAACAGAGATATATAAAATAGGATCCAAGTCTCACTAATCACTAATAAACAGTGCTTGATACAGATGCTGGTGAAGCAGCAACTTCTGAGGTGACAGAGTCAAATAGTTAAACAGTCAAAAAGCTATAAACAGATAAACAGGTTTAGCCACCATGAGGTGCTAATTGGATGCCAATGAACAGTCAGATTAAGTACAAAGACATGAATGCATGAATAGAATCCCAGCCGGTTAAATAAACATACCCATAAGTGCACAAAGCCGGCCTGATAAGCAGCAGAGCAGACCCCCCGGAGAGAGCCCCAATATATACCTTTCACAATCTCAGCTATAAGATTATTTCATCAGGGGGAGGTGGAACGCTGTGAAGCAACCATGTGTTTTTATACATGGTGCTCCCATGCTCCAGCTGCTCCACCCCCACTCTGTCAGCGCGGCCGGACCAATCGCGGCCGGTAACCAGCACCGTCAGCAGTCAACGTCCTTTTTTTTTTTTGTGTTAGGTAGCGCGCATGTGCGGAAAGCGGGGACGCGTCACCCACGAACCGCACACGTGCGCAGGCGATGATGACGCCGACAGAGCTGGGCCAGCAGGTCACTGATGCAGCCGTGCCGACGGGGGGAGGAGGGGCGGGAGCGAGCATAAGAAGACAAGGATAAGTAAATATGCAATGTAACAGTAATAAGAGAACATCAACTGTGACATAAAGTCTTAAATGAATGTAACTTGAAAGGTCCTAGCCGTGACCCAAGAGGAAGATACATGATAAATATCAAGGATATACATAGGTAATTATGGACAATGTGCCACTGATAAAAAGACATATATTATAACATCAAACCCTCAATATTAATGCAAGTGTCATAGTCGTGGTACAGAGAGGAAGGTAATCAATGCATAATACATGAGTTCCATATCAAAGTTAAACTAAATAAATATGAACAGTATAACACATAAGGAGATCATATACTGTAGCACAGATTGTTCAATATCACAAAAAACATCCCAAGTCGTGGCACAGGAGACGAATGACCAGTGTATAATATACATAAACTTCATGTCACAAGATGTTCAATGTAAATTGAGATCTCCTAGTCGTGGCACAAGAGGGAAATAATCATTATACAATAACTCCATGATAAAAATGAAACTATGAATATAAACACAGTGACACTGGTGAAAAAACATAAGTATAACATAGAGAATACAATATTGCTTCAGATGTCCCAGTCGTGGCACAAGAAGGAAGATAATCAATATATGAAAAAAATCCATGTCGATGTTCAATATCAGAAATGTGGTTCCAGAAGAGTGCCAGCAGAAAAAAATCAGTGGATCTAAAATAAAAATACAAAAAAAAAGTATAAAATTAAAAACAAGGCACAAAAACCAGGAAGGTCAGAGAAGAGAGCAGTCATCGTAAGAAAGGCGCAAAACTCAGATGCTCATTAAGCCCCCTCGGGGACAATGTACCTAAGGTATAAATCCAGCGTGTTTCACGTTGAGCGAGTATTTTGCGTATATTCCCGCCCCTCACCCCCCCATGTATAACATCAATACCCCTGACTTTCAGGGATGTTGGATCACAGTCATGAAAAACACGAAAGTGGCGAGGGAGGGTTTTAAGAGTGGAAATGTCAACCACTGTCCGGGCAGCAGCAATGTCCCTCACATGTTCCCTCACCCTCTTGTGCAGCTCCCTGCTAGTAAGGCCCACATATATCATGTGGCACCCGCACGTGGCATAATATACCACGTTGCTGGTACCACACGATACATAGTGGCGTATATCGAAGCTGCGCAAACCATCAGCAGAGGTGAAGGAAGAAATCCGAAGAACATTGCTGTAGGCCAGACAATGGCCGCAAGGGAAACAGCCCCTAAGGGGGGTACCAAGGTCAAGAAAGGTGGTGGGTCGATTAGGAACGTAGTGACTCCGTACAAGCATGTCACGTAAATTACGTGACCTGCGAGGCGTCATTGAGGGGCTTTTGGGTAAAAGGTCACATAGAACAGAATCAGAAAGGAGAACATTCCAGTGCCTGCTCAAAATAGATCGCATATTGGACCACTCGTGATTGTAGGTGGAAATAAAACGGATTTGGCTAGGATTTGAGGAACCGCCGGATTTCGCCCCACTACTATATAAAAGAGTAGATCGAGGGGTATGCTTCGCTCGTAGATAAGCCCGCTTAATACTCCTATTGCTGTAGCCCCGCTCTTGAAACCGAATTTGTAAATCTGCCGCCTGTTCCTCAAACAGAGAGTCAGACGAGCAGATACGTTTCATACGTAAAAATTGACCAGTGGGGATGGCCCGAATAGTGCACTGATCATGGGACGACGAGGCATGAAGGAGGAAGTTAACCGAAGTCGTCTTACGATAGACATTAGTCTGGATCTTCCTATCTTCACCAATTTGGATATCAATATCAAGGAAATCCAGACACCTACTGTCATATTTATGGGTTAGTTTAATCCCAAAAGAATTCATGCCAAGTCGTTCCATGAACTCGTCGAGTTGCTCCGTCCTGCCTGTCCACAAAATAAACAAATCATCAATGTACCGCAGCCAGCACTGCACATGGGCATCAGCCGGCCCGCCCCCGTCGCAAAGCAAACCCCTCTCCCAGAAACCTAGGAAGAGGTTTGCGTACGAAGGCGCGCAGGCCGCGCCCATGGCAGTGCCGCGCTGCTGCAAATAGTGTACATCTTTAAATAAAAAGAAATTATGGGTGAGGACAAAACAGAGCAACTCAAGGATTAGGTCACACAAAGGGCCATCCCGACCGGAAGTTGACAAAAAATATTCAACAGCCTTCAGGCCATCCTCGTGGCGAATACAGGTGTAGAGGGACTCAACGTCTGCCGTAACAAGTAGAGTGTTATTGTCCACAAAGATGCCATCTATCCTCCTAAGAACGTCCGTCGTGTCACGGACATATGAGGGGAGTGTCTCAACCAAAGGTTTAAAATAATAGTCAATAAATTGACATATAGGTTGACACAGCCCCTCAATGCCGGACACGATGGGACGACCAGGAGGACAAAGGGCATCTTTGTGGATTTTAGGCAGCAAATAAAAAGTAGGTGTTTTAGGAAAATGTACCGTGAGTCCCTCCACTACCTGTTTACCAATGATCCCTTGATCACTAGCCTTACCGAGGATGACCTGAAGTTGAGCAGAAAAGGTGGAAGTGGGGCTACAGGGGAGCTTAGCATAAGTGGACTTATCACGCAATTGGCGAAGCGCCTCTTTCTCATACATAACGGCTGGCCAGATCACAATGTTACCCCCTTTGTCTGCAGGCTTTATTACGATGTCATCAAGTTTGTCCAGGGACTCGATTGCCAATCTCTCGGCATGAGTTAAATTGTCATACCAACGTCTCCTGGACAGATGTTCAAAATCGGATATCACAAGTTTAGTGAATATCTCAACGGCCGGGCAAACAGACAAAGGGGGAAACCTTGTTGATCTGGGCATAGCACAGGATGGAAACTCACCTAAGGTGCTTGGTGCGGCTTCATCCAGCAGCTCCTCAAGATCCTGTATGGCCTGTTGTTCCCTCAAATCCAATGGTCCAGAAAAATGTTGTGTACGTCTATTATGTAATTTGGTGAGAATGACTTTCCGTGCAAAAATATATAAATCCTTTACCGCTGTAAAACAATGGAAGGCATTAGATGGTGAGAAGGAAAGTCCCCTTGACAGCACATCGATTTGGGAAGTGGAGAGGAGATGTTGAGACAGATTAATTACCTGAGGTGTTCTGCGCTTATTCACATTAGAGGGTTGTTGTCTTGACTTAAATCTCGTAACGATACCACTAGAATGGCCAATCTCTGCATCAGATTCATCAGTTTCACTGGGGCCAGGAAAGGTACGTCCGCTGTCTGCACTCGTTCCCCTCGTCCTGGAGAAAGATCGTGATCTTGACCGGCGTCCAAGAGTATTGGAGCGCCATTTATAAACACGATTTAGCTGAAAATCATTTTGATCACGTGAAAATTTTTTTATTTTTACGGTTTTAATTTCTTTTTCCCAGCGTAGCAGATCAGCTTCATTCTGTGCAGTGAATTTAGATAGGGCATCGCTCGACATATTCTCCTTAATGGTAATAAGTAATTTTTCCATCTCTGTCTCTATTTCCAAAATCGAAGCTGTGTCAAGCTCAATAAGAAGATTTAAAAACCCTCTCGAACAGGCACTGGAAAAATCCTCCCATCGCGTTCTGATGGATAAATTATCAACCTGAAATGAGGGACACACTTGTACCCGTAGGCCCCGTGGAATGAGCCCCATTTGTAGATATTTGGTGAGAAACGCCTTGTTCCACCAAGCCCTGGTACGTTTCTGAAGTAAGGATCTATAGTTTTGCACACTTTCAGACAATGCGCTCTCTCCTCCCGTCTCCACTGCAGTGCCGCCAACCTCAGCCAGTGCTTTATCTAGCTCGATCAACCACGATTCATCATGGGAGCGAAAGTCCATGGTAAGACTGGAATCAGCTGTGGAAACCACAGAAAAATTAGTTAATATGCAAGAGGAACAAACAATGAAAAAGAAGCAGGAAAGCCACTGCATGGCACCTGTCTGAGCACACTCTGAACATCAAACAAAGACTGGAGGACAAGGAGTAAAGTGCAAATATGTTTAATAAATAGCAACTGGCACAAAGGAATCAGCGGCAAAAACAGGCCGGCAGATACAATATAGATGTACTAGATGACAATTACATATAGGGCACAAGTAAAATGAATGAATAACAGACTGGGTCAAAAACATGAACAAGGCATCCTGCACATAAAGAGCATGGTGTAAAATTTTGACAATTGTTACACATAGACAGATGGTAAAAACCAGCACTGGATAAGCACAATGATAAAAGTGTATACTCTGAAATAACAGAGATATATAAAATATATAAAATAGGATCCAAGTCTCACTAATCACTAATAAACAGTGCTTGATACAGATGCTGGTGAAACAGCAACTTCTGAGGTGACAGAGTCAAATAGTTAAACAGTCAAAAAGCTATAAACAGATAAACAGGTTTAGCCATCATGAGGTGCTAATTGGATGCCAATGAACAGTCAGATTAAGTACAAAGACATGAATGCATGAATAGAATCCCAGCCGGTTAAATAAACATACCCATAAGTGCACAAAGGCGGCCTGATAAGCAGCAGAGCAGACCCCCCGGAGAGAGCCCTGACATATACATTTCACAATCTCAGCTATAAGATTATTTCATCAGGGGGAGGTGGAACACTGTGATCAAGGGATCATTAGTAAACAGGTAGTGGAGGGACTCATGGTACCTTTTCCTAAAACACCTACTTTTTATTTGCTGCCTAAAATCCACAAAGATGCCCTTTGTCCTCCTGGTCGTCCCATCGTGTCCGGCATTGAGGGGCTGTGTCAACCTATATGTCAATTTATTGACTATTATTTGAAACCTTTGGTTGAGACACTCCCCTCATATGTCCGTGACACGACAGACGTTCTTAGGAGGATAGATGGCATCTTTGTGGACAATAACACTCTACTTGTTACGGCAGACGTTGAGTCCCTCTACACCTGTATTCGCCACGAGGATGGCCTGAAGGCTGTTGAATATTTTTTGTCAACTTCCGGTCGGGATGGCCCTTTGTGTGACCTAATCCTTGAGTTGCTCCGTTTTGTCCTCACCCATAATTTCTTTTTATTTAAAGATGTACACTATTTGCAGCAGCGCGGCACTGCCATGGGCGCGGTACGCAAACCTCTTCCTAGGTTTCTGGGAGAGGGGTTTGCTTTGCGACGGGGGCGGGCCGGTTGATGCCCATGTGCAGTGCTGGCTGCGGTACATTGATGATTTGTTTATTTTGTGGATGGGCAGGACGGAGCAACTCGACGAGTTCATGGAACGACTTGGCATGAATTCTTTTGGGATTAAACTAACCCATAAATATGACAGTAGGTGTCTGGATTTCCTTGATATTGATATTCAAATTGGTGAAGATAGGAAGATCCAGACTAATGTCTATCGTAAGACGACTTCGGTTAACGCCCTCCTTCATGCCTCGTCGTCCCATGATCAGTGCACTATTCGGGCCATCCCCACTGGTCAATTTTTACGTATGAAACGTATCTGCTCGTCTGACTCTCTGTTTGAGGAACAGGCGGCAGATTTACAAATTTGGTTTCAAGAGCGGGGCTACAGCAATAGGAGTATTAAGCGGGCTTATCTACGAGCGAAGCATACCCCTCGATCTACTCTTTTATATAGTAGTGGGGTGAAATCCGGCGGTTCCTCAAATCCTAGCCAAATCCGTTTTATTTCCACCTACAATCACGAGTGGTCCAATATGCGATCTATTTTGAGCAGGCACTGGAATGTTCTCCTTTCTGATTCTGTTCTATGTGACCTTTTACCCAAAAGCCCCTCAATGACGCCTCGCAGGTCACGTAATTTACGTGACATGCTTGTACGGAGTCACTACGTTCCTAATCGACCCACCACCTTTCTTGACCTTACCTTCCTCTCTGTACCACGACTATGACACTTGCATTAATATTGAGGGTTTGATGTTATAATATATGTCTTTTTATTAGTGGCACATTGTCTATAATTACCTATGTATATCCTTGATATTTATCATGTATCTTCCTCTTGGGTCACGGCTAGGACCTTTCAAGTTACATTCATTTAAGACTTTATGTCACAGTTGATGTTCTCTTATTACTGTTACATTGCATATTTACTTATCCTTGTCTTCTTATGCTCGCTCCCACCCCTCCTCCCCCCATCGGCACGGCTGCATCAGTGACCTGCTGGTCCAGCTCTGTCGGCGTGATCATCGCCTGCGCACGTGTGAGGTTCGTGGGTGACGCGTCCCCGCTTTCCGCACATGCGCGCTACCTAACACAAAAAAAAAAGGGCGTTGACTGCTGACGGTGCTGGTTACAGGCCGCGATTGGTCCGGCCGTGCTGACAGAGTGGGGGTGGAGCAGCTGGAGCATGGGAGCACCATGTATAAAAACACATGGTTGCTTCACAGCGTTCCACCTCCCCCTGATGAAATAATCTTATAGCTGAGATTGTGAAATGTATATGTTGGGGCTCTCTCCGGGGGGTCTGCTCTGCTGCTTATCAGGCCGCCTTTGTGCACTTATGGGTATGTTTATTTAACCTGCTGGGATTCTATTCATGCATTCATGTCTTTGTACTTTATCTGACTGTTCATTGGCATCCAATTAGCACCTCATGGTGGCTAAACCTGTTTATCTGTTTATAGCTTTTTGACTGTTTAACTATTTGACTCTGTCACCTCAGAAGTTGCTGCTTCACCAGCATCTGTATCAAGCACTGTTTATTAGTGATTAGTGAGACTTGGATCCTATTTTATATATTTTATATATCTCTGTTATTTCAGAGTATACACTTTTATCATTGTGCTTATCCAGTGCTGGTTTTTACCATCTGTCTATGTGTAACAATTGTCAACATTTTACACCATGCTCTTTATGTGCAGGATGCCTTGTTCATGTTTTTGACCCAGTCTGTTATTCATTCATTTTTACTTGTGCCCTATATGTAATTGTCATCTAGTACATCTATATTGTATCTGCCGGCCTGTTTTTGCCGCTGATTCCTTTGTGCCAGTTGCTATTTATTAAACATATTTGCACTTTACTCCTTGTCCTCCAGTCTTTGTTTGATGTTCAGAGTGTGCTCAGACAGGTGCCATGCAGTGGCTTTCCTGCTTCTTTTTCATTGTTTGTTCCTCTTGCATATTATCTGTTCTATCCTTCAAGCCACACATCCAAGCCCTCTTCACCTCATGCAGACTACAACTCAAAAATATCTCCCGGATCCATGCTTTCCTTAACCAAGAATCAGCAAAAACATTAGTGCATGCCCTCATCATCTCCCGCCTCGACTACTGCAACCTCCTGCTCTCTGGCCTCCCTTCCAGCACTCTTGCACCCCTTCAATCTATCCTAAACTCTGCGGCCTGCTTAATCCACCTCTCCCCTCGCTATTCCTCAGCCTCACCACTCTGCCAATCCCTTCACTGGCTTAACATTGCCCAAAGACTCCAGTTTAAAACATTAACCATGACCTACAAAGCCATCCACAACCTGTCTCCTCCTTACATCTGTGACCTAGTCTCCCGGTACTTACCTGCACGCAACCTCATCCTCATAAGATCTCCTTCTCTACTCCTCTCTTATCTCTTCTTCCCACCATTGCATGCAAGATTTCTCCCGTGCTTCCCCCATACTCTGGAATGATCTACCTCAGCATATCAAACTCTCCCCTACCGTGGAAAGCTTCAAGAGGAACCTGAAGACCCATCTCTTCCAACAAGCCTACAACCTACTATAGCCCTCAGTCCAGTACACCACTGCGCAACCAACTGTCCTTACCTACTGTATCCTCACCCAACCCCTGTAGACTATGAGGGTCCTCTTTCCTCGTATAATAGTCTGTTTTGTACTGTTAATGATTGTTGTACTAGGTTTTATGTATACCCTTATCACTTGAAAAGCGCCATGGAATAAATGGCTCTATAATAATAAATAATAATAATAATTCTCCATCTGCCTCCTTATAGGGATAATTCCACCTGGGGTTCTTTATGAATCACGCATTTCAGAGATTTACACATTATCCCCCATGTAAGTGCTCAGCATAGAGTGCAGGATAAATGTGAGTCGAACCATACAGCGATCTTTTAGAGGCACAATAAACAAATCAACAGCAGTTAAGGAATTGGCTTTATTTATTTATCAATTTACGCCATTCACCGTGCTGTATTAGTGATAAAACTGTTTTATTCTTGAGGTCATTGCAATTACAGTAATACCATATTATATTGTTCTCTTATATTTGGCTACTGTTACACACCAAAAAATGCTTTTTTAACTAAAAAATAAATGCTTGCATCACCATATTTTGAGAGCTATCATTTTCTATTTTTGTGCCAACGGAGTCGCGTCAGGGCTTGTTTTTTACGCCATTAGTTGTCTTTTTTGTTACCATTTTCTGACATTTTTTGATTGTTTTTCATTCCAATTTTTGGGAGGCAGAATAAACAAAAACAAATTATTCTTCGGGTCAGTACAATTACAGTGATACCATATTTATGTAGTTTTTTTTTGAACAATAAAAACAATTTTTTGGAAAAAATAATTGTTTTTGCATCGCTTTATTGTCTGAGAATCTTTATACAGATTTTTTCTACAATGAATCTTTCTGTCCAACACCCTTTTAGCCATTGAAACAGAGAACCAAGAAAATACCGTATATCGGTGCGTTTGTAATCATCAGTCCTTTTTTGACTCATTTTTAGGTGCTTTAATTTTATCCTGGCATGCGTTTTCTTCCACACGAGATTTAGGGATAGTCGTCTTTATATTTTAAATATCCGCGTTCGAGTGATCGTTAATTTTTGAATGATCAGATATATTCCTCATTTAGTACCAAAGGAAGAATAGTCCCAGACCCATCATCCAGATCTCAGAGCGTTAAGGGGACTTTACACGCAGCGATATTGCTGGTGAAAGCACCCGCGCCCGTCGTTTGTGCGTCACGGGCAAATCGCTACCCGTGGCGCACAATATCGTTAGGAGCCGTCACACGGACTTACCTGCCTAGCGACGTCGCTGTGGCCGGCGAACCGCCTCTTTTCTAAGGGGGCGGTTCGTGCGGCGTCACAGCGGCATCACTAAGCGGCCACCCAATAGAAGCGGAGGGGCGGAGATGAGCGGCCGTAACATCCAGTCCACCTCCCTCCTTACACATTGCCGGCGGCCGCAGGTAAGCTGTAGTTCGTCGTTCCCTAGGTGTCACACGTAGCGATGTGTGCTGCCTTGGGAACGACGAACAACCTGCATCCTCAACAATCAACGATTTTTAGAAAATGAACGACGTGTCAACGATGGACGATTTGGTGAGTATTTTCCATCGTTAGCGGTCGCTCGTATGTGTCACATGCAATGACGTTGCTAATGATGCCGGATGTGCGTCGCGGAATCCGTGACCCCGGCGATATATCGTTAGATACATCGCTGCGTGTGACGGGGCCTTTAGTACCTTTTCATTTTGTGATTCCTTAGTTACCATATATCAAACATAGCATTTCAAACAAAAACAAATGCTAATAACATGGGAGCTGCTGATTCTGATATCATTCTGTTGTCATACTTGTATGAAACGTAAGCCAATCTCCAAGTATGATGGCTGGGGCCATGGGGCAGATAAAAGATAAAGTGCCTGATTCATCGTTAGCAATTTTTTAAGTCACTTTTCTTTTCTAACCTGTGGTAGTTACTGTTGTGTTTTGCATCAAATTCTTCAAATTTGTAAAGGTGATTCATGAATTTTGTGCAAAAAAATGTTTTTTTATTATTGTCATTTACCTTTTTTGTGAAGTTTTAGATCAAAAATTTGCATGCGCTACAAATTTGTTGCATTATTTTCATAAAAATTCCCAGACGCAGTTGTAGAGCCGGATGCAAACATCTGGAGAAGAAAAACTATATCCACATTGGTGAACATAAAAGGAGATGCAAACACATATAAAATAGACTTAAAGGAGTTTTCCCACAAAAAAGTTCATTTTAAAGGAAACCTGTTACCTACTCACCTGCGGGGCTGTCCAGTCTGATGGGCATCGCTGGTCTAGACCTGGCACTTCCTCTATCCTTGGGACCACCGTCCCCGTCTTGCTTCATGTGGATGATGTGTTCTGCGTTATCCACACAGTGTCCTCCATTGCACCCCTACGCACTTCTCTCTTTCCTGCTTCGGGCAGAGCAAAGCACTGTAATGCACAGGCATGGGGAAAGGTCAAAGAACGCCCATGCATACGCACTACAGTACTTTGATCTGCCCTCAGCAGGGCAGAGAGAACTGTGCAATGGAGGACCATATGTGGATAACGCAGAACACATCATCTACAAGTAGCAAGATGGAGGACAGCGATTGTAAAGATAGAGGAGACGCAGAGTCAAGACCAGTGACACCCATCAGACCGGAACATATCGGATCGCCCCAGAGGTGAGTAGGTGAAAGATTCCCCTTAATTAATAGATCTTGGAATAATAATAGGTTTGACAATAGAATGTGTTAATAAATTGTTCCAGTGCTGAGATAATCTTATATATGTGCCCCTGCTGTGTACTGCGTAATGGCCATGTCTGACCGTTCATAGCTGCTCTAGCTCCTTGCAGGTGGGGGAGAACAAGTCACTTATGAAAAGTATACAGGTGTAGGGGGGTAAGGGTTAAGCCCACCCCTGCACAAGTATCCGGCGTACAGATGGTCTATGCATAGTGTGTTATGTGTATGTAAACTGTGTAAAATGTAAGTGTAGTATATAATGTGCATGTAAATTGTATAAAAAGCCACCAGGTGGCAGTGTTGTAGTACGGCTGTCCTGGCACCTGAATGGGCAGGGAGAGAGAAATTGGGGGAGAGTAGGTTAGATATAAGGGAGAGACAGGAAGTAGGAAAGAGGAGTGTGGGACTGTAAAGATGTAGAGAGAATATGTCCCTAAAGAGATACCCGGACCCTAAGGGTCACCCTTGCGGCTGCGGCACGCGGATTCCAGAACGGATGGCGGAACCACGTCCCCCCACGGAGAGGGGTTTAGCCTTGCAGTCGCGGGCTTAGCCTCGGTGCCTGCTGGCGGTAAGAGAAGGAGACCCTCACCCACTGGAAAAGGTCAGTACGCCCCCCCTAGAAAGAGAGGAGGGTATGTCTGGATGACCTGTCACTTAGGGGAGATCTCTGCATAGAAGCGGATAAAGAAACACTTTATCCGGGAATTCAGAATTTTAAGAATGAAAGATCAGTCCAGGAGGAGAAAGAGGTAGATTTCTCTAATAAGATTTATTACAAATTTTCACATGTACTATTGATTTCCGAAAAAAAAAAATGTAAAACCATGGTTACTCATGAAGTCCCTGATTTTTGTCAAAAGGGTAGAAGTCGACTTTCCAACCTTCTTTCAAGACCCATCATCAGCCAGCCCATATACCTGACACATGGCACATACAAAATTATATGATATTTAATGAGTGGGATATAAATTATTAGATACCAGATGAAGGCATACAGTGGCATGAAAAAGTTCAGATACCCCTGGTCAAAATTACTGTTATTGTGAACATTTAAGGGAGTTGAACATGAAATGATCTCTAAAAGGCATCAAGTTAAAGATGATACTTTTTTTGTATTTTAGGCAAAACATTTTTTTTTCATATTTTACATTTTAAAAGTAAACAAAAAAAGGAAAATGGGCCAGTGCAAAAGTTTGGGCACCCTACTGTTACGTCACCACTAGAGTTCGCTCCAGCAACTTCTGCTCCGATCGCCAGGCGACGCCGTGTTCCTGCCGTGGATGGTGCTGGTGATGGGAGAGGAGTCGATGCCAGCGGCACCGGTGGGCGCAAGCTCCGATCATCCACTAGGCTGGGTTATCTTGGGATCTGCAGTACCACTGGCTGACTGTGGGTGGCGTGTCTTCCAGCTGAAGTTGCCAGCGTTCAGCTACAGCCAATGGGAAGACACCACACCCTTCTTAGTTCCCCTCCTGTCTGCTGACCTCTGCCAGAGATAGTTCTGATTTCCTTGTTCCTGGTCCGCCCTATTCTGTTTGGTGATTCCTGTGTGTTGACTTCTGCGTGTTTCCTGACTACCCTCCTGCCTACTGTTTTTCTACCTCGCTGCCCGATCCGGATTTGACCTCTGCTACGTTTTCTGATTATGTCCTTGCCTGCCGATTCTGTCCCTGTTCTGCTATTAATGGTTTGACCTTGCCTGACGACTACTCTCATCGGACTGCAGCCTTCCACAGGTAGTGATCTCCAGGGCCCTGTGTAATTCCAAATCCCTGTATAGGGGTTTAAGGGTTTCAGGGTTCTGGGGGTCCTGTTTGGTGAGTGGCTTCCTTCTAGTCTGTCCATTACATCCCACCTGAGTCTGTTGATCCAGGCAGGCGTTACACCTACATGGTTGGTATCTTGTGGCACCCTCTTTGGCAACTATCACAGCTTGTAAACACATCAAGAATTTGGTGAATTTTCATTGAATCCATTCTTCCCTCTCCCCGTAAAATGTTCCCGGTGCCATTGGCTGCAACACAACCGCAAAGCATGATTGATCCACCCTCATGCTTAATGCTTGGCAAGATATTCTTTTCCTGAAATTCTGTGCCCTTTTTTCTCCACACATACCTTTGATCACAGTTCTATTTTAACCTCATCAATCCACAGGATTTGTTTCCAAAATGCATCAGGCTTGTTAAATGTTATTTTGCATACTTCTGAAGCTGAATTTTATGGTGAGGAAGCAGGAGAGGTTTTTTTCTGATGACTCTTCCAAGAAGGCCATATTTGCAGGTGTCTCTGAACAGTAGAACTGCTGTATCACAACTGCACAGTCTGCTGAATCTTCCTGAATGTCTTTTGCAGTCCTGCAGGGTTCTGATTTGCTTGTCTAGCAATCCTACAGCAGCTCTCACAGACATTTTGCTTGGTCCTTCAGACCATATCTTGACCTCCACTGTTCCTGATAACTGCCATTTCTTAATTATATTTCAAACTGGGCAACTTGAAAACACTTTGCTATCTTCTTATAGCCTTCTCCTGCCTTGTGGGCCTTCACAATTTTCATTTTCAGAGTGCTAGGCAGCTGCTTAGAAGGACTCATGGCTGCTGTTTTTTTGGCACATGGGTTTTTATAAATCTGTGAAGTTTTCATCACCTGGCCTTTATGAACGATGATGGTGAACACGCCATTACTCAAATTAAGGTCTGAACCCTTGGTCATAGTTATCTGAGCCCACAAATCTCCAAGGGTGTCCAAACGTTTGCATCAGACCATTTTCCTTTTCTTTTTTACTAAAATACAAAGCAAATGTGTCATCTTTAACTTTATGCATTTTAAGGATCTTTTCATCTTCAACTTGCTAAACTGTTCACAATAACAGTAACTTTGACCAGGGGTGCCCAAACTTTTGAATGCCACTGTAAACGGGAAAGTGGTCTAAATATTAAATGACAGCAAATATATTTATATTTTCTCATTATTACCGTAATTAATCACCATAATCAGGTCACACTCCTGTGATAATTTACTAGACACATTTTCCTTTGTAGTTTATCATGATTAATGAGTTATATATGAAGTTTATCCGGCTTCCATAGTATAGTTATTGAGCCTCTAGTATCATCGCATGTACATAACACTTTCACACTCAAGCCTGTGGCTGACTTTGTGAGTCTTTTGTCCTTCTGCTGTTTCCATTGCTCCCCTGGAGCAAGTGAGGTCTGATGGGAGGGGATAAACACATTTACAGACTGTGCTGTGGAGGAAAGACATCATGAGGTGTGCCGCCCCCATGCCAGCAGCCGGACCGCTGCTCGGATCCGGAGCCGCGGTCGCTCGAGGGGTCTCTGGACCTGGGGGTCGCGCGGCCACTCGATGAGAGGGGGACTATATACAGGGGGGGTTAGAAAGTTCGTGACGCCACCCACGGTATGTGGTAATGTGAGGGACCACCGCAGCCATTGGGGAGCCCGGTGACGATGGTGTGGCAGCCTGTTGTTTAACCCCTCCGTGGCTACGGGGTTTGTGTCCCGGGGCCCGTTTGATGGTTGGTGATTGGGTGCCATTGGGGATTGGGACAGGGGTTTTCAGTGTACTCAGTCCAGAAATAACAACACCGACAGCTTGTAAACCAGAATTCTGAGCACCACTGCAGCTTGTGGGGAGCACGCTTGGGTCCGTGCCCTTGGTGTTGCTGTTAGCCTGTGGCCCTGTCCTTGGCATCTTTGTCTCTGTTGGACCCTCGGGCATAAAACTCTTCGGGTCCCGCTCACCTGTATGGCTAACGGACTGAGCATGCTCTCAGGGTTCACGTGTAGGATTTCTTTGGACTGTATTGGGAAAGTCCTAACCCATCGGTGCGCCAGTACCCCGATTTTGGAGTGGGTGGGGGATGACACTTGAAGTCTTCACCCCTGTCAGGTAAATTTCCGGAACGCATGAAGCTACTTTCCAGCCTAGGGTCCACGTACCCCGTCGTGCCCTGGCCCCTGCCCGGTGATAGCTCAAGGCCATTGGCTGCCCTCCTCGGCAGTCCGTGCCCCTTGACACTATCTCCTGCGACCGGGGTTCCAGCTCCTACCAGGCCCAGACCAACATCTGCCACCTAGTACTCAGGAGCCCTGCTCCACCTGTGACCTCTCCTTGCGAGAGTTTACTTCCTTCTCCTTCACTCCACTTTTCTCAACTCTAGCTCAACTGTCACTTTCTTCACTTTTCCCCTACCAACCCCCCATGTGGATGGCCCTATTCCCTTCAGGCCCCCCAACAGTGTGTTTGGTGGGTAAAGTGTAAAGTGTTCCTAGGATTTTGATTGGCTAAGCTGTTAGCAACACCAAAGGACCAGGATTCGTAACCAAGGAGGGTGGATACTGTGCAGAAGGGCAGATTGCACAATACCCTGTGACGACCTGATAGGCCAGGGCGTCACACATACATTGCCCCATTCGGCAGTGGTGCTGTGAAGCTTCTGGACTAAACTGTTGCCACATCTGTGGTCTTCATTAAAGTGGTCCTGTCAGCAAGTTTTACATACAGAATTAAAGTTATAGCCGTGTAGATGCTTGGCCCCTCACCACTCCCCAATTAAAATTATACTGCTTTTTTTATACAGCTGTAGGAGGGGGCGAGTAGCGCCCACTCCTATGTAGGACGTGTTAGTATATTTTGAATTTAATGTATATAAAAGTGTAATGCATCTGTATATATAAATGCAGGATGTAGCAGAGCTGTACAGGCGTGGCGTTGGGTTCCACCTAGCAGCTGCAGGTATGGCATGTTTTAGGGTAAGGAAGGTACTTGAGGCATTCCAGAGGCCGGTGGGATGTTGGGGTATGGAGACTCCCAAAGGTGCCTTGAACCGGCCAGGGGCTAGTACTTTGTCCGAGAGTTCGAGTGAGGCATGGTGGCCACCAAGAGTCTTCTCAGAGAGGAAGACAGTATAAGGAACAACCACAGAACCAGAAGCCCAGAGCAAGGGTAGCAAGTCAGATACCCCCAAAAGAGCGGCGCAGCACGAGAAGGCCTGTCTGCCCGAAATAAGAAAGACCTGGTGTACCACAATAAAGTCTGTTCCTGAGTTGTTCATAAAAAGGACTTGTCTGTGATTGTGTCACCCTCCACATCGGCGACGAGGATCGGAATCTGAGATAACGAGCACTGTGGACATTGTTGTAAGTGTCGCATATCTCATCGAGTGCACAACACGGACACAAGCAATTGCAGGAGTAGGGGAGTCGGTGACCCTCGGCCGGGATAGGGCTCCCCGCTTCACAGATCTGAAGCAACAATAATGAAAAATGTAGGTTAAAAGCCGTATGCAGGTCAAAAGTGCACTGACACGCCCCCGTGCACTTCCAGCCTGATTTGTATTCGAATTTTACTAGATTTCGCATGACCGGTACATCGGATATCTACAAAAAGAATAATTTTTAAATTATCAAGTCATTTTATCAATTGTTCAAGCAGATCTCTCACCATATTCCACAATATAAATTGTATACATTATTAACTACATCTCTGAGAACCAATGAGGTTTCATCAGGTGCGGAGACCGGCTGCTCAGCCGTCATTTACATACAGGACCTTGTGGAGGCATAAGTAATGGGTGTAAGTTACTAAAGCATGACCAAATCCGTGTTCACTCATGTAGCTATCTAATGCCTTACCTGTCCACACCCAGAATTTCCTTAAATTATGTACACAATTTAATGGGGAACCCATTCTACAGATAAATCATTAGTATTCTCAAGATGTGACATACTACGATGTAAGGAGGAACAATCGCTTCTTTGTATATGTGCCATTTGCATAGTCCCTTTCAATGTGGCACGTTGTCTTGTTTTATGTTTATAATCAGCCTCCGGTTATTGACAGATAAGCCGATAAATCCAAAGATAATTTCAGCAGCCAAAAAAAACCTTAAGTAAATGCCGTAAAACATTGAAACTAATTGGGCTTTAATAATTTCCCTGATGGATCCATTTTGGCTACTCCTTCAACTGCATCCTATTGAAATTTCCACTTCAGGTCCCAACAGTCATAAGTGTGTCACACTTGACAGACAGTCCTGGGTAGTGTTGAGCCACCCCCCTAGTGTTCGAGTTCGGTTCGTCGAACGTCGGCTTAGTTCGGCGAACGTTCGACGAACACCATCGAACCCCATTGAAAACAATGGCAGGCAAACAAAAACACATAGAAACACATTATACATGTACACATACAGTTAATAAACATTGCCATTGCACTTACAGGTCCCCGTGACGCGTCCTGCACTCTGTCTTCCACCGCTTTCCCTTCCGATCATCGCTGCGCCCTCCCGGTAACCAGCACTGATGAAAGCACCTTCTGTGACGTCGTCATAGCATGTGACCAGTCACGTGTGTATTATCTCATTGGCTACAGACTGGTCACATGGCTAGACGTCATGCTAGGTCCTGTCAGTGCATGTTTCCGGTACGCGGTGCTCGTTTGGTCAGATGCTTGGCTCTCCATTCCTGCATGTGGGCGCTCTTTACAGAGTCAGCCCACGTGCAAGGACTGGATGCCACAGCCGGTGAATAACGGAGATCACCGTTGCTATAGCAACCTGCCTGTCAGATTACTATTTCAACCGTGGCAGCGGTGACATCACCGCTTACAACCCGCAGCCTCTGCTCACTCACTGAGTGATTAGACTGCACGGGAGCAGCAGCGTCTTCCTCCCATGCAGTGCTGTCTGATGTGGCAGAGCTGCATGGGTTAGAGGAGAAAGAAGACAGAAGACCAGGATCGTGGAGGGGTGAGAGGGAGTAATAAACATGGAGTCTCTAATTGTGTCTGTGTATTTATTTCTATTAAAGTATTTTTTCTCTGTGTGGTGTCTTTTTATTTAACCCTTTATTGGAGATTCTTAATGGCCGGGTCACACTTGCCTGACATTAAGAATCTCTGGCTTAATACTAGCTATTAAAACAAAGCTAGTATTAACCCATTATTACCCAGCGAGCCACCCGTCACCAGGGCAGCTAGAAGAGTTGGGTACAGCGCCAGATGATGGCGCTTCTATGAAAGCGCCATTTTCTGGGGCGGTTGCGGACTTTAATTCGCAGCAGAGGGGCCTAGAAAGCTCGGGCCAACCTGTGCTGCAGATTCCAATCCCCAGCTGCCTAGTTGTACCTGGCTGGACACAAAAATGGGGCGAAGCCCATGTCGTTTTTTTGTTAAATTATTTCATGAAATAATTAAAAAAAAGGGCTTCCCTATATTTTTAGTTCCCAACCGGGTACAAATAGGCAGCTGGGGGGTTTTGGGCAGCCGTACCTGCCTGCTGTACCTGGCTAGCATACGAAAATATGGTGAAGCCCACGTCATTGTTTTGGTGGGCAAAAAACTCCTGCATACAGTCCTGGATGGAGTATGGTGAGCCTTGTAGTTCTGCAGCTGCTGTCTGCTCTCCTGCATACACTAGTGAATGGAGCATGCTGAGCCTTGTCGTTCTGCTTCCCCTGTCTCTCCCTCCAGCATACAGTCCTGGATGCAGCATGCTGAGCCTTTTAGTTCTGCAGCTGCAGTCTGCTCTCCTTCATACACTAGTGGATGAAGTATGCTGAGCCTTGCAGTTCTGCTCCCCCTGCCTCTCCCTCCAGCATACAGTCCTGGATGGAGGATGCTGAGCCTTGTAGTTCTGCAGCTGCTGTCTGCTCTCCTCCGTACAGACAGACAGCAGACAGCAGCTGCAGAACTACAAGGCTCAGCATACTCCATTCAGGACTGTATGTAGGAGTTTTTTGCACCCCAAAAAAATTACATGGGCTTCGCCATGTTTTTGTATGCTAGCCAGTTACAGCAGGCAGCTACGGGCTGCCCCCAACACCCAGCTGCCTATTTGTACCCGACTGTCAACCAAAAATATAGGAAAGACCTTTTTTTTTTAATTATTTCATGAATTTCATGAAATAATTAAAAAAAAAGAATGATGTGGGCTTCGCCCAATTTTTGTTTCCAGCCAGGTACAACTAGGCAGCTGGGAATTGGAATCCGCAGCGCAGGGTGCCCAAGCTTTCTGGGCACCCCTGCTGCGAATTGCAGTCCGCAGCCGCCCCAGAAAATGGCGCTTTCATAGAAGCGCCATCTTCTGGCGCTGTATCCAACTCTCCCAGCTGCCCTGGTGACGGGTGGCTCGCTGGGTAATAATGGGGTTAGGGCTAGCTGTACATTATCAACTGACCCTAAGCCCAAAATTCATGGTGTCACGCCAATATTAGACATGGCCACCATGAATTTCTAGTACAGATTAAAAAAAAACACAACACACAGAAAAATATTTTTATTACAAATAAAACACATCACAATTAGTGACTCCATCTTTATTGAAATAAAGAATCCCCCTCCGCAGTAATCCTGGGTCAAGGGTCCCGCGCCATCCAATCCGGATCCAATATCATCTGATCGGTTTGCTGGAAAGCAAAGCGATCAGATGATGTGTCAGGTTCAAGGGCCTGAATCACATGACACCGCAGCTGATTGTATAAATGGCTTTTAAACAATCAGCTGATGTATCAGTGCAAAAAACAGCACAAAACTACACACTTCTGTGCACTTCTGTGTCCGACAGCAGCAGCTGATATTTTAGCCGGCCAGGCAGTAAAAAGCCGGCCTTACCACTCAACTTATAGTGTCAGCTGATGCCGTCAGGTGACCGCATCAGCTGATCATCGCAAGGTCTGAGAGAAAGAAAAGAGAGAGAAAAGAGAGAGAAAGAGAGAAAAAAGAAGAGAGAGAGGGAGAGAAAAGAGAGAAAATAGAGAGAGAAAAGAGGAGAGAGTGAGAGAGAGAGGAGAGAGAGAGAGAAGAGAAGAGGAGAGAAGAGAGAGAGACTAGAGAGAGAGGAGAGAAGAGAGAGGAGAGAGAAGAGAGAGAGGAGAGAGAGGAGCGAGCAATGCAGCCTCATTCCGTGAACTGCTCTGATTTTGGAGATGTGTCCCGTGGCTCACAGCTGATGTCTGGCTCCTCTCCAGAGAGAAAAGGAGAGAAAAAGAGAGAAAGAGAGAAAAAGAGAGAGAGAAAGAGAGAGAGAGAAAGAGAGAGAAAATGAGAGAGAGAGGGAGAAAGAGAGAAAAAGAGAGCAAGAGAGGAAAAGAGAGAAAAGGAGAGAACAAGAGAGAGAAAAAGAGAGAGAAAGAGAGAGAGGAGAGAGAGAAGAGAGAGGAGAGAGAAATGCAGCCTCATTCCGTGAACTGCTCCGATTTTAGAGGTGTGTCCCGCGGCTCACAGCTGATGTGCGGCTCCTCCCCTCAGTGCATAATTAAATTAAATTATAATTATAAATAAATAATAATTATAATTTAAATTCTTTACCGGGACGTCCGGGACTCGAACCCATGAAATAATTCTCCTTAGGCTCTACCCATTGAGCCACTGCCTCTAATGAAAAGCATAGGAAGATTTGGTAATCTTGACCTCTATATTGCAGTAGAGATATATCACACGCAGGCACTACCTGAGTGAAGTCTCCGGTGATAGCGTGGCTCACTTCAGTTGCTGCGTGGAGCTGACACAGAGCGCTCGTGTTCTATGGCGCTCCCTGTCAGCTTCATGTAGCAGAGCTGAAAGCGTCCTGTGGATTACTTCGGACCTGGATTGTTGTTTAGGGATTAATAAAGAGGTAAATGAGGGGGTTTTTTGTCTTTTATTCCAAATAAAGGATTTTTCGTTGTTTGTGTTTATTTACTTTCACTTACAGGTTAATCATGGAAGGTATCTCGGGGAGACGCCTGTCATAATTAACCTAACCTTATTACCCCGATTGCCACCGCACCAGGGCAATTCGGGATGAGCCGGGTAGAGTTCCGGGACTGTCGCATCTAATGGATGCGACAATTCCGGGCAGCTGCTGGCTGATATTATTAGGGTGGTGGGCTCCCCATAACGTGGCGCTCCCCATCCTGGCAATACCAGCCTCCAGCCGTGTGGCTTTATCTTGGCTGGTATCAAAATTGGGGGGAACCGCAGGTTTTTTTTTCAATTCTTTATTTTTTTTTACTGCATGATATAGACAGACCGGCGGCTGTGATTGGTTGCAATGAGACAGCTGTCACTCATCGTGGGGGCGTGTCTCACTGCAACCAATCATGGGCGCCGGTGGGCGGGTAAAGCAGGGAATACCAGATTGAATAATGAGCGGCCAGCATTTTCAAAAGAGGAAAATCCGCCGGAGCTTTGTGACAGCCGTGCAGCTCCGTGCACGTGATCGGTGAGTAGGAAAGAGAGAGGGATTGTGCTGGGGATGCAGGACGCATGCAGATATGCAACATGCGCACATAGCTTTACTGTGTAAAGCCACGCTTTTGGTGATCGAACCATTATCAAACGGTAACTCGAATGGCCGAACTTGAAGCAAATCGTTCGAGTTCGTCGAACGACTCGAACACCGCCCCAAATCACTCGAATTTGAAATTGCCGAACGGTTCGAATCGAACATCGCTCAACTCTAGTCCTGTGGTGTACGGTTGTAGAAGGTCACAGCATTTAGCTACACAAACTGCTCCCTGACATTCTCTTCTTCTGTGCTTGGGGTTAATCTCTTTCCCTTTAAGACCCTGTGGATTTCCTCACCTTTCAGCTGTTAATCAACATCACTACCATTTGTGTCTTTAAATAATCTCATTCCCCCTTAGTCTTTGCTGGTGATACTTAAAAACCTATACAGGCCTTGGATGCAAGCAGTCTGCTGGAATCCATCTGAAGAAACATTGTGGGTTGTTGCAGATCCTCTCCCTGAATCATCCTGGAGATAAGTTGTTCATTTGATTTCCCCTTTGTGTGCTCCCTGTGTCTTTAGAACTTAGATGGCTTGACTAAGCGCTTATCCCATCTATTCTCTACCTAGGGCCCAGTTCAGGGTCAGCCAGGGCTGGGTATTCTGATCGGCGCATAGGTGTGGAACCTATCTAGAGAGCTCAGAGGATCCAGCAGAAGGTTTGGTCAGGGGTCACCATCGCCACCTTCCCTAGACACAGGGTTTCCCTTCCCTTTCGCCGTATGCGTGGTACATCCCCATACCTAGCATGAGCATGAATTTGCAAGCAGAGCAATTTCAACATGGATATGCGTTTCAAGTGGTTGGTACATTTTTTCTTAAAGTGACAATGCACCAAAAAGTCAGTTTTTCCCACTTCCCATCATTATGTGACACTAGAATAATGTGAGGTTACTGTTTTTAAGTTAAAATGTTCCATAAGAATCAGACAATTGTTTCATAATAAAGTGTTTATTTCAGTTGCATATCCATCCAAAATGCATTTAGCTAAAAATGTCCACATACCACAGATCATCAAACAGGCTAACTCTAAAATTAGCCCCTGCTTATGGGAATATCCCCTTGCACAAAATCTGTGATACATATTGTTAGATTATGAAAACTGATCTCACCTGAAAATGCTACAGAATTTTAAATATTGCTTTACTCATATTTATCTTTTAAGGGCAGATGAGTGTGATTCTGTCAAATAAGAAACTATACATAGATGTTTGCTTTACATTTGTTTAGACGTGACCACCAAGATCCACTCAAATTGTAATATTCAAACCATTAATTTCGCTTTCATGAATTGATTTACTAAATTTTGTTCCAATGTTGATATTGTTTAAAATTGAAACTACCGTATTTTTCGGACTATAAGACGCACCGGACTATAAGACGCACCCTGGTTTTAGAGGAGGAAAATAAAATTTTAAGCAAAAATGTGGTCATGACACACTGTTATGGGGCAAGGATCTGCTACTGACACTGTTATGGGGGTAATGTCCCCAAATTCTCTACTAAGGTGCCGCATCCTGGTAATGATCCTCCTGCCTTGTATATACAGTATATGTCCCTCATCCTGCTATATACCGTCATCCTGCCATATGGCCGCATCCTGCTAAATACTGGCATATGGCTGCATCCTGCTATATACCCCCATCCTGCTCATAATATACCCCCATCCTGCTCATATACCCCCATCCTGCTCATATGACCCCATCCTGCTCATATGACCCCATCCTGCTTATATGACCCCATCCTGTTCATATGACCCCATCCTGCTCATATGACCCCATCCTGCTCATAATATACCCCCATTCTGGTGTATGGCCGCATCCTGTGGCACATAAAAAAAATAAACGTTCATACTCACCTCACCTTACTTCGCTCCCTGCAGCATCGCTAGTCCTCCCGTCTGTGTCAGCGGCAGCGCCGCTGAGTGGAGCCGTCCTCGTTACCCTGCTGCATCGCGATCATCTCCTGTGTCTGTGCCCGGTGCCTGCAGCTGCGTGTGGACACGTGCGCACAGCGATAATGTCATCGCTGTGCGCCCCGCTAGTCTCCACCCAGCCGCCGGCACAGACACAGGAGATGATCGCGATGCAGCAGGGTAACGGGGACGGCTGCCGCTGACACAGACGGGAGGACGAGCGATGCTGCAGGGGAGCGGTGAGTACTGTACACTGATTCACTGCTGCCCACACTGATGATGATGCGCGGGGAGCAATGAATACAGCCGTACATGATCACTCCAGGCCGCAGTTGCCAGGGGTGATCATGCAGGCCGGCTGTTAAACCCCCGCCCATCATCCCGCCCACCTGTCAGTGCCTGCTTCAGCGTGGAGGGATGATGGGCGGAGGATGGGCGTGCATATTAAATGAGCGGGTACACGTGGTCACGGCAGGCTGCTACAGCCTGCTTGTGCCCCCGATGACCCGCTCCACCGCAGCACCCACATTCCCCGCAGCCACATTCAGACCATAAGACGCACCCCCCACTTTCCCCCAACATTTGGGGGAAAAAAAGTGCGTCTTATGGTCCGAAAAATACGGTAAATCTTAAAAACTGTGCTTCCCCACTCATAAAACTGAAATATTAATATATCATCCCAAGTTGTGTAACAATCATATCTTCAATTAATACAAATCATCAAACCACCTTAGAAAAATTAACAAAGTAGGGTCAAAAACCGTGCCCATAGCGGTACCTTTTATTTGAAAATTAAGACTAACTTCAAAAATAAAATAATTGTGCAAGAGAATAATGGTAAATGTGATAAAACAAAAGTGTTGCATGACTTAATAAGTATGCACTGAAGCGGGCTTTACACGCTACGACATCGCTAATGCGGAGTCGTTGGGGTCACGGAATTCGTGACGCACATCCGGCCGCATTAGCGATGCCGTTGCGTGTGACACCGATAAGCGATTTTGCATCGTTGCAAAAACGTGCAAAATCGCTAATCGGCGACATGGGGTCCATTCTCACATCTCGTTACTGCAGCAGTAACGAGGTTGTTCCTCGTTCCTGCGGCGGCACACATCGCTGCGTGTGACGCTGCAGGAACGAGGAAACTCCCCTTACCTGCCTCCCGGCCGCTATGAGGAAGGAAGGAGGTGGGCGGGATGTTACGTCCCGCTCAGCTCCGCCCCTCCGCTGCTATTGGGCGGCGGTTCAGTGACGTCGCTGTGACGCCGCACGGACCGCCCCCTTAGAAAGGAGGTGGTTCGCCCATCACAGCGACGTCGCCGGACAGGTATGTATGTGTGACGGCTGTTGTGCGACACAGGCAGCGATTTGCCCGTGTCGCGCAACAGATGGGGGCGGGTACCCACACTAGCGATATCGGGACCGATATCGCAGTGTGTAAAGTAGCCTTTAGTATTCAAATAGAATTGTGTAGCCACAAACTCCAAAGTGTATCTAATGTGATATAATGGTTCAACATCAATACTAATGGGGCACGCATCCCTTCCAAAGAGGTACTTGAACATTAAGTTAGTTTATCATTGCCCAATACAACAGGGTGATAAGCAGTAGAGTATAGAAGGTAGATATGGTGGGATCCACATTGTACACAAAGTGAATTCCTTCATCAGACAATCTGTTTTAATTCATTTTCTGGACAGATTTTTTTGCTAGAATTTCATATTTTCGACCCTGTCTTAAATCACAATAATTCCACTTTTTACTGGGCTTGATAATGATTTTCATATTTTATTTCAGATCATCCAATGCCTTGTGTTCTTCCAAAGACAGATTGGCAGAGATCCTGTTTGATTTTGGTTTACACTGTTGAAACCCCAAACACCTATATCTACAAAGGGGTCAATTGTTTTTGTATTGAGGCATTGTAGGTGTCATTTTCAATTTACATTTTAAAACAAGCTCCTGTCAAGTAAAAAGAAAATGGAAAAATCTGTTATAAATGCAATGGCTCAGTAATTATAGGGAAAAAAAAACATGAAGAAGCAAAATAGGTAAGGATGGCCGAAAGTCTGTCATCCAATAATGAAAAAATTATTCTCAGAAATAAAATTAGAAATGAGTATATTGAGTGATTAACAAGATTTCAGACTGGTTGGATAAAAACACTGGATATACAGTGGGTGTGAAAAGTATTCAGACCCCTTTACATTTTTTGCTCTTTGTTTCATTGCAGCCATTTTGAAAATTTAAAAAAGTTCATTTTTTTCTAATTAATGTACACTCTGCTCCCATCCCCCATCTTGACTGAAAAAAACAAACGTAGAAAGTTTTGCAAATTTATTAAACAAAATAAATGCACCAAAACAAACTTGCCGCATACCACAGGTGGCTTAACGAAACAACCGGAACCCGCATCATTTCCCATTTAACGACACCGGGCCTTGCCACCTCAGCATCCCAGAAGCAGAACCGCGGCTCGGTAATGAGTGCCCCACGGCCCCGGTGGGGGCATGTCAGTAACACCTAGCTTCAGGGCCCTGGTGTATAACCTCCAGCCCCACTAAAGTCACAGAGCGGCCGCTGGTGCGGAGCTCACTGATACCAGCGTGTCCTGTAATAGGAAACACCAGAGTAACAAATCTGTTCATGACATTTCTTCCTTCTGAATCTTGCCCATGACCGATATTATTGAGAAGTAGAAGGAGCCGCAGAAACTCAGCTACAAAGTGGAGACCCTGTAATGTTACAGAGCGAGGGAAGAGTGCTGAGGAGCAGAGGACAGAAAAGCCCCCACCGCACTGCTGACCCCATAACTGAAAAGTTCAGACCTCCTCTGGTAACATCAGCACAAACGTTGCATCCACCAGGAGCTTCATGGCCGAGCAGCTGCAGCCATACATCACCAAGCTCAATGCCGAGCTGTACATCACCAAGCACAATGCCGAGCCGTACATCACCAAGCACAATGCCGAGCCATACATCACCAAGCACAATGCTGAGCCGTACATCACCAAGCACAATGCCGAGCCGTACATCACCAAGCACAATGCCGAGCCGTACATCACCAAGCACAATGCCGAGCCATACATCACCAAGCACAATGCCGAGCCGTACATCACCAAGCACAATGCTGAGCCATACATCACCAAGCACAATGCCGAGCCGTACATCACCAAGCACAATGCCGAGCCGTACATCACCAATCACAATGCCGAGCCGTACATCACCAAGCACAATGCCGAGCCGTATATCGCCAAGCACAATGCTGAGCCATACATCACCAAGCACAATGTTGAACATTGGATGGAGTGATGTAAAGCCACCACCACTGGACTCTGGAGGAGACGTGTTTTGTGCAGTGACGGATCGTACTTCTCTCTCTGCACTTGATGGACGACTCTGGGGTTGTTGAATGGAGGACGTTACCCATCTGACTGCATTCTATCCACTGTTCAGTTTCGTGGAAGAGGATAATGCTCTGGGGTGTTATCTTAAGAGAAGTCTAAATTCTTCAGTATAAAGGCCTAGTCACACACAACGACTTACCAGCGAACCCACCTGATAAAGATCGCTGGTAAGTTGCTGGGAGGTCACTGGTGAGATGTCAAACAGTCAGACCTTACCAATGATGCAGTAACAATACAGGTGGCAGTAGCGACCTGTATAATGATCTCAGCAGTCGCTGTGACCCTGTCACACAGTGTCAAACACAGCAATGTGTCCTGCCCAGCAGGACATCTCTTTTGAAAAATATGGTCCGGACCATTTGGCAACGACTAGCAATCTCTCAGCAGGGGCCTGAACGCGGGTAGGTATCACACATAACGAGATCGCTAACGGGATCCTTACTGCGTCACAGAAACGGTGACTCAGCAACAATCTCGTTAGCGATCTCGTTGTGTGTGACGGGGCCTTAAGACATTGTAGCTAATTGCGCCGGTGCTCCGCAGCGTCTTACTGACATTGTCCCTGCACTCACCTCTTCCTGCTCGGTCATCCTCGTGCTGCACGGTCCTCTGCTTACCTGCATGGCCGCTGACATGTCACGTGGTCCTCTGCGCTCCCATACACCCATCCTCATGTTGTGTGGTCCTCAGCTCAATTCCCCTGTGGCCACTCACGTGTTGCATAGTCCTGTGTTCCCTTCATAGCTGCCCATGCGTGGTGCTGTGCACAGATCGCAATGAATTCCCACATGTGTGCTGCTTTCCAGCTCCCGCCTAGGCAACAGGCCCTACGCATACCGCATGGGGATTCATGGTCTCCAAACTACCGGATGCAATCACATGCTTCCTGTCCCTTTAAGAGGAAGCAAGCTCATTTTGCTAAGGTGTCCCTCGGCTACACCAGCAGGCACCAGGTACATAGAGCTCGCTCCCCTGTTGGGAGGAGCCAAAACATTGCATTAGGATTCTGATCCTAACCTGAGTGTCGGTCCTGCCTGTCTGCTCTAGTCTTCCAGCATCCAGCACCAGTCCTGTATGCTACCAGTTCTGCTCTGCTGTGCCTGTCCTGTCTGTTTCCCTGGACCTGTCCTGTGTGTTCCCTGGTACCACCCTTTGTTCTTTATCTGTTTTCCTGTCTGCCTCAACCACCCCAGCTGCATACGTGTCCGATACCCTGAGCTTGATTTCCCATGCCTGTTGACCTGGACTCTGAGGAGTGGAGTTCCTCCAAAGAACCTGTGCGATGTCCTGTGCCTGATGACCAGTGCCGGAAGTTCCTTACCTGCTTCTGCCCATCCACCCATTCCCCATTCAGACTGTGCCTCTTGTCCTGCTCTATTGTAGCTGTCCTACCTGTCCTGCTGTCTCCCTGGTCTGCCCCCAGTCACTGCCCTGGGAGTGGCACCTGGCGTTGGGCCTCGCGGCTGGTGCTTAGTCAAGTCCCTCCCACTAAAGGGTAAGCAGCGGTTCCCCCTGTGGTCCAATGGGTCCACTCCCGTTTGCTGCATTCACTAGTAGTGAGCGTTATAGACATCGTGGACAAATGTAGCATCGGCTTTGTGGGAACAGTTTTGGGAAGACCCTTTTATGTTCTCCATGACTGTGCCGAGTGCACAAAGTCCGTACAGACATGGAGAGGGGGACGTTTTGTGGAAGAACTTGACTGGCCACCCAGAACCCGGACCTCAGTCCCATCCATTACATTTGCAATGAAACAACATTAGTGTGACCTCACAAATGCTCTTCTGCATAAAAAGCCAGAATTCTCAAAGAAACCTACAAGTTTTGTAGAAATCCTTCCCAGAAAAGCGGGGGTCGCTTCATCTGCACAATGACCAACCACATATTAATGTGTATGGATGTAGAATGGGAGATCAGAAGCTCCTGGCGGTGGAACGTGGACGTGTTCCAGTCCTTTTGTGCTTATGTATCTGAATACATTTCTCTTTGAGTCCAGGGTCGGTTCTCTTTAGCAGCCGAGCTCTGAATACAATAGATACTTTATTTACAGAGAATAATCGGCACAACGTTCACAGTCCATTATTGAGTCATCCGACAAACCACGGCTCATGGGTAGATTAGGATAAACACTGATAATAACGCTGTCACCACCGTAGTTTATAAAGCGAGCGGCCATTATTATCTGCAAACACAATGACAGCGGCCATCATTGTCACATTAACATCGGCCGGGACGGAGCTTTACAAGTGTAACATTGTTAATGTGCCGTCTGTCCGCGCCCGCTCTGATGATGCCGCTTTAGTTAATGTCCCGGCTTCCATTAGCGGCAGCTCATTCCATTAAACTTCCATGGATAATGTTACATGGGGGGAGGGGAGGAGGCGATGATTTAATATGTCGCCCTCCTGAATGACTAATGAGCGTATCAGTACAACAAAGTCACAACCGCCGACAAATGCAGAGACACTAATAATCATTGGAATTTGTAGCAAATTATTCTTCACGGAATATTTGTATTTTAATAGAATTTAGACGTTTTGTGATCGAGACGTAATAGGAAGATGGTCCGGACCACTGACTCGCTAAATACATTACATATGTAAAGCCTCTAATGAGGGGTATATAAGTCGCAGAATCAGGGGTTACCCCTGTTACATATAGTAAGACGTTCTATCTGCTGGACATGGGACTGACTCTCTGGTACACAGACTTGTGTTAAGTGTTTTAGAAGACAAAAATAAAAAGCAGTGAATTGAAAATTGTTCTTTTTTTCCAACAATATTGTACCCTACCTAAAAAACTCACCCACGATACCCTCCAAAACCTAGTTTGGCATCTTAGGCTATTTTCATTATAACCGCAAATCACCTGAGTGATGTTCTCATGTGGCTCATTCATTCTCTGCCTGAATCTTATAGTGGGTGGTCATGTTCTATGGCTAAAGGTGTTAATTCAGATGTAGCAGAGCTGGAAACCCCTTTAGACCTCGTGTAGATTACGTCGGACCTGGGTGTTTTAGGGTTATTAAAGTGGTGAAAGAGGGTGTTTTTTTGTCTTTTATTTCAAATAAAGGATTTTTTCAGTGTTTGTGTTTATTTCTTTTCACTTACCGATTAGTAATGGGGGGAGTTTCATAGCCGCCTTCCATTACTAATCTAGGGCTTAGTGGCAGCTATGAGCTGACATGAACCCCTTATTACCCCGATAGCCACTGTACCAGGGCAATCGGGAAGAGCCAGGTAAAGAGCCAGGCTTGTCACATCTAATGGATAAAGCAATTACAGACTGCTATTTTAGGTAAAATAATTTAATGAAAAAAAAATTCACGTGGGGTCCCCCATCTTTTTGGTAGAAGATCTAAGATAAAGCAGACAGCTGCAGACTGAAGCTAGCCACTTCACCTTAACTGGTAATCCAAAACAGAGACTGTTTGTTTAAATAAATAAATATTTAAAAAATAAACTGTGAGGACCCCCCAAATTGGATCACCAGCCAAGGTGAAACTGACAGCTGGGGTCTTGTATTCTCAGGCTGGGGAGGCCCATAATTATTTGGCCATTCCAAGCCTAAAAAAAGCAATCTGCAGCCACCCCAGAAGTGGCGCTTCACCTCGGATCATCCTGTTACCCTGCTAGGGTGGCAAACGGGGCTATATATTGAGTTGATTTCATCCATGAATTAACAGCTGGCATCAAGAACTGGTATTAGTAAAGGTTGGGTGTCCATCAGACAACCCCATTATTAAACCAGTAGATGTGAATAGAAAAAACACACAAAAAATATTTTATTTAGAAAAACACCCCCTGACACTATTTATTATAAAAAGTCTGGAAGTTCTGCTGTAATCCACATGGCGGTCCCACGACGTTGCACAAACCCGCCCCTGAAAGACATAAAAAGAGAGAATTAGTAAAGAAATAAAGACAACAGAGACCCTCGTTTACCAATTTATTCCCCGTCACAATTTCCAGCAGGTCTGCCGTAATTCCATATAGAGATCATATGACATTCCCAGACTCAGTGTCTCGGCCTCTGAAGACAGTTCACTGAACCCCATAGGCTGGGACAGCAACCAGTGCCAGCTCTAACGCTGCGCTGTGTGACAACTGCCACTGGTAGTGAACTGCGGTGAACTCATGAGGGCACCACAGGTCACAGCAAATGGGTCATACAAGAGACAACCACCCAAGCATGGTAGTGCTCACTCATCACTAGTTACAAGTACTGAGAACCAGAGCATGGTAGTGCCCACTCATCACTAGTTACCAGTACCGAGCACCTGAGCATGGTAGTGCCCGCTCATCACTAGTTACCAGTACTGAGCACCTGAGCATTGTAGTGCCCGCTCATCACTAGTTACGAGTACTGAGAACCTGAGCATGGTAGTGCCCGCTCATCACTAGTTACGAGTACTGAGAACCTGAGCATGGTAGTGCCCGCTCATCACTAGTTACCAGTACTGAGCACCCGAGCATGGTAGTGCCCGCTCATCACTAGTTACCAGTACTGAGCACCTGAGCATGGTAGTGCCCGCTCATCACTAGTTACGAGTACTGAGAACCTGAGCATGGTAGTGCCCGCTCATTACTAGTTACCAGTACTGAGCACCTGAGCATGGTAGTGCCCGCTCATCACTAGTTACCAGTACTGAGCACCCGAGCATGGCAGTGCCCGCTCATCACTAGTTACGAGTACTGAGAACCTGAGCATGGTAGTGCCCGCTCATCACTAGTTACCAGTGCTGAGCACCTGAGCATGGTAGTGCCCGCTCATCACTAGTTACCAGTACTGAGCACCTGAGCATGGTAGTGCCCGCTCATCACTAGTTACCAGTACTGAGCACCCGAGCATGGTAGTGCCCGCTCATCACTAGGTACGAGTACTGAGAACCTGAGCATGGTAGTGCCCGCTCATCACTAGTTACCAGTACTGAGCACCCGAGCATGGTAGTGCCCGCTTATCACTAGTTACCAGTACTGAACCCCCGAGCATGGTAATGCACGCTCATCACTAGTTACCAGTACTGAGCACCCGAGCATGGTAGTGCCCGCTCATCACTAGTTACGAGTACTGAGAACCTGAGCATGGTAGTGCCCGCTCATCACTAGTTACCAGTACTGAGCACCCGAGCATGGTAGTGCCCGCTTATCACTAGTTACCAGTACTGAACCCCCGAGCATGGTAATGCACGCTCATCACTAGTTACCAGTACTGAGCACCCGAGCATGGTAGTGCCCGCTCATCACTAGTTACGAGTACTGAGAACCTGAGCATGGTAGTGCCCGCTCATCACTAGTTACCAGTACTGAGCACCTGAGCATGGTAGTGCTCGCTCATCACTAGCTACCAGTACAGAGCACCCGAGCATGGTAGTGCCCGCTCATCACTAGTTACCAGTACTGAGCACCTGAGCATGGTAGTGCCCGCTCATTACTAGTTACCAGTACCGAGCCCCCAAGCATGGTAGTGTCCACTCATCACTAGTTACCAGTACTGAGCACCCGAGCATGGTAGTGCCCGCTTATCACTAGTTACCAGTACTGAACCCCCGAGCATGGTAATGCACGCTCATCACTAGTTACGAGTACTGAGAACCTGAGCATGGTAGTGCCCGCTCATCACTAGTTACGAGTACTGAGCACCCGAGCATGGTAGTGCCCGCTTATCACTAGTTACCAGTACTGAACCCCCGAGCATGGTAATGCACGCTCATCACTAGTTACCAGTACTGAGCACCCGAGCATGGTAGTGCCCGCTCATCACTAGTTACGAGTACTGAGAACCTGAGCATGGTAGTGCCCGCTCATCACTAGTTACCAGTACTGAGCACCTGAGCATGGTAGTGCTCGCTCATCACTAGTTACCAGTACTAAGCACCCGAGCATGGTAGTGCCCGCTCATCACTAGTGTTGTTTTGGAGGGGGGGTGTAAGATTTTTCATTTCACAAACTTGCAACAAATGATTTGTTGAAGCAGTTAGCAGCGGTTAAGGGGTTAAGCTAATACAGGAGTTTCTTGTCTTTTGCCAATTTCTTTTCATGTTATGGGATATCGTAAAGCAGCAAAAATGTGTAATAAAATTCAGCAGATTGGAGCAGTTTTGTGTTTTGAGGCTTGTCAAGCTGCACGTTGATGAAAATTGGATTTCTATTAAAAGAAAACACATTAAAGTTACGCCATTCACAAGTGCGAAGAAGTGGAAGATGCATGCACATAACGCCAGGACTCAGGGTTCCTCGTAGGAGCGCTGCCCCATCACACCGCCTGCCCTGTGGGGTTGCTGTTCACGGTATATACAGGTACAGTTTTTTCCCCAGGACTCATCGCACCAGGTCACCTTTTCCCATTGCTCCATGATCCGGTTCTGATGCTCCTTGCGCATTGTGGAGCTTTTGGTGGAGAAAATTCAGCAGGAGCAATCTGAAGAGATGATGTCTAAAGAGCCCCACATGCAGAAGAGTGCAATGCTCTGCATAATATAACACCCTTCTGTCATGGCTGTGATGCTCTGCATATTGTGAACCCAAAACAGAACATGATCCAATTCTATGACACTGTAACTGATTTACATGTAAAGCTACTTTCACACTTGCGTTCAGCGCAGTCTGTCACTATGGAGAATAGCGCAGTCCGTTAACGCACTGCGCTATTCTCTGTATGGACGACGCACTGTAACACAAGTGTCAGCGTTGCATCCGCTGGACGACGCAGCGTCGTTATTTTGACGCTGCGCCGGGCGGATGGAACGCTGCATGTAACGTTTTTTCGAGCAGCGGAAACCTTTTTTTTTTCACTGCGCATGCTCTCTTTTTTTTTTTTTTTCTAAATCACAAACTTTATTTTATTTCTCGGTGGCCAAACGTTCAGCTGAGCGCTCGGCCGCCGGCATGTCAGGGCACTCAGCTGAGCGCTCGGCCGCCGGCATGTCAGGGCACTCAGCTGAGCGCTTGGCCGCCGGCATGTCAGGGCACTCAGCTGAGCGCTTGGCCGCCGGCATGTCAGGGCACTCAGCTGAGCGCTTGGCCGCCGGCATGTCAGGGCACTCAGCTGAGCGCTCGGCCGCCGGCATGTCAGGGCACTCAGCTGAGCGCTTGGCCGCCGGCATGTCAGGGCACTCAGCTGAGCGCTTGGCCGCCGGCATGTCAGGGCACCCAGCTGAGCGCTCGGCCGCCGGCATGTCAGGGCACTCAGCTGAGCGCTTGGCCGCCGGCATGTCAGGGCACTCAGCTGAGCGCTTGGCCGCCGGCATGTCAGGGCACTCAGCTGAGCGCTTGGCTGCCGGCATGTCAGGGCACTCAGCTGAGCGCTCGGCCGCCGGCATGTGAGAGCACTCGGCCGCCGGCTATTAAGAGCAATCAGCTGATCGTTCACAATAGTCGGCTGCCGGTACTGTAAGGCTGCTTTCACACATCCGGTTTGAGCCGTGTGGCTCAATCCGGCTGTGAAACCTATGCAACGGATGCGGTGAAAACACCGCATCCTTTGCATAAGTTTTTTACATGCGGCCCGTCCGGTTTTTGCCGCTTGCGACATGCTACTGAGCATGCGCAGTGGCAAAAACCGCATGCGGCGGCCGGATGCGGTGTTTGCCGCATCGCGCCGCATACGGCATCCATAGGGATGCATTGGGAAAAGCGCCGCATCGGACAGATGTGGCGCGATGCGTTTTTTTTTTTTTGCCGCACAAAAAAACGTGCCAGGCAACGTTCCATCCGGCCGCCGCATCGGCTAATTTCACACATCCGGTTTGAGCAGTGCGGCTCAATCCGGCTGTGAAACCTATGCAACGGATGCGGCAAAAACACCACATCCTTTGCATAAGTTTTTACATGCGGCCCATCCGTTTTTTTCCGGTTGCGGCACGCTACTGAGCATGCACAGTGGAAAAAACGCATGCGGCGGCCGCATGCGTTTTTTTCCGCATCGCGCCGCATCTAGCGTCTATAGGCATGCATTGAAAAAATGCGCCGCAGCAGCCGGATGCGGCGCGAGGCGTTTTTTTTGCCAGACAAAAAAACGTTGCAAGCTACGTTGCCTCCGGCCGCCGCTTTAACTAATTTTGCCGCATCCGGAAAAAAACGGATGCAACGCAAAGCCATCAGTTACAATCCGTTAACAATGCAAATCTATAGGGATAAAACGGATGCGGTACCGGATCCGTTTTACCCGTTTTTTTCCGGATTGTAACTGATGGAAAAAAACTGATGTGTGAAAGTAGCCTAAATCGGCCGCATGCGGCAAAAAACGGACGGAACGCAAGGCCATGCAGCACAATGCGGCACTAAAGCTACTTTCACACATCCGGTTTGAGCACTGCGGCTCAATCCGGCTGTGAAACCTATGCAACAGATGCGGCGAAAACACTGCATCCTTTGCATAAGTTTTTACATGCGGCCCATCCGTTTTTTTCCGGTTGCAGCACGCTACTGAGCTACTGTAGCATCCGTTGCATCCGTCACACAACGCAAGTGTGAAACTAGCCAAACAATGAAAGTGTATGAACAAATCCAATCACCATGAATGGCTGCAATACGATTTTATTGGATAAGGTCCAAGCAAAACCAGTATGTACTACAAAGCTGAACTGGATCCTTCATCTGCAAAATGTGACACCTCTCCATAACAGCCAGGAGTGACTTTTTGTTACAGTAGCTTTCTATGAGACTCTCATTTCTCCTAAATCTAAGTGGGCTATGAGAGTATTCTGGATGTTTTACCATGCCTGGATAAAACTGCTATAATCCTGTCCCCTACGTACAAGAATATAACTACTATAATACTGCCCCTATGTACAAGAATATAACTACTATAATACTGCTCCTATGTACAAGAATATAACTACTATAATACTGCCCCTATGTATAAGAATATAACTACTATAATACTGCTCCTATGTACAAGAATATAACTACTATAATACTGCTCCTATGTACAAGAATATAACTACTATAATACTGCCCCTATGTATAAGAATATAACTACTATAATACTGCTCCTATGTACAAGAATATAACCACTATAATACTGTCCCTATATACAAGAATATAACTACTATAATACTGCCCCCTATGTACAAGAATATAACTACTATAATACTGCCCCCTATATACAAGAATATAACTACTATAATACTGCCCCCTATATACAAGAATATAACTACTATAATACTGCCCCTATGTACAAGAATATAACTACTATAATACTGCCCCCTATGTACAAGAATATAACTACTATAATACTGCCCCTATATACAAGAATATAACTACTATAATACTGCCCCCTATGTACAAGAATATAACTACTATAATACTGCCCCTATGTACAAGAATATAACTACTATAATACTGCCCCCTATGTACAAGAATATAACTACTATAATACTGCCCCCTATGTACAAGAATATAACTACTATAATACTGCCCCCTATATACAAGAATACAACTACTATAATACTGCCCCTATGTACAAGAATATAACTACTATAATACTGCCCCTATATACAAGAATATAACTACTATAATACTGCCCCCTATATACAAGAATATAACTACTATAATACTGCCCCTATATACAAGAATATAACTACTATAATACTGCCCCCTATATACAAGAATATAACTACTATAATACTGCCCCTATGTACAAGAATATAACTACTATAATACTGCTCTTATGTACAAGAATATAACTACTATAATACTGCCCCTATGTACAAGAATATAACTACTATAATACTGCCCCTATGTACAGGAATATTACTACTATAATACTACCCCCTATGTATAAAAATATAACTACTATAATGCTGACCATATGTACAAGATTTTAACTACTATACTACTGTGGTGTATTACAGTATGTGATTTTATGTAATAGAACAAAGTATTGAGAAAATAAACTATAAGATTGGTGCTTTTTAGGATATCTGGTAATGTCCTTGTGATTTAGCTGCTTTGCTGAAGATATTTCCATTTTTTGCTTCCTTTATAATAGAAAGTACAATTCATGCGCAGATCCTGAGGCTCCACAGCGCAGCTCTGCCGGACTTACTTCGCCATCTAGTGGTCATCATGTGAGAAGCAGATATTTGTATAGTAAACTTTTTTGTATACATCACTGAAGCAAGCTGAGGCCAGCAGCTCCATAATTAAGGAACCTGACAAGCAAAATTAAGATAAATCAATGAAATACAGAAACAAACAGAAAACAAAAGCATTGCAAATCTTATCCGAAGCAAAAGTGGTAAAAAAAAATGCAGCAGAAACTGAGAAATGAAGCAAAAGGTGCTGAAATCCAAAGGCTGATGTATGGGAGGGGATTTAGGGGAGGTGTCACAAAATGATGGTTTGATGTAAACAAAACTAAGTAACAAGCAACATTGTAACAATTTTTAATTCATGGTGTACAGCCCTGATATAATCCACAGAAGACAATAAAAGTTTTTTGCATCAGTTTTCTTGTGTTAAATGCCTTTTAAATGTTGCTAAATTTTTGAAAAACTCAAAAATAGGGAAAAAATTTACAGTAATATTTCTGGTGGCGGCAAATGCCATCTATAAGATGGAATTCATCAAGTGGAAAGCGCCTGATAATGAATTACGTGCATGTTATTCCAGCATTCATTAATATTGGCGTCCACAATGTCAGGCTAGATGAATAAGGTACGAAATGAATGGAATAAAAGCTCAACATTATAATAGGCTGCAAAATCCGAGCAAAAGACAATGAACATTTACAGAAGCATTGCCGCAATTCTCTTGCTATTAAAATATATTTTTTCATTGAATAAGTCACAAATAAAATGTTAGATATTTGGATGATATATTCTGTGTATATAGTGATAGCAACAAAGATATCCATGTAGATAAAAGCGGATGAGCAAATGTTCTAGAATGATGTAGGGAGAAAAAAATACCAGTGTCCTAAAATGTACAGCCCCATGTGTGAAAATATGACTACTATATCACTGCACTCTATGTACAAGAATATAACTACTATAATACTGCCTCTATGTACAAGAATATAACTACTATAATACTGCTCCTATGTACAAGAATATAACTACTATAATACTGCCTCTATGTACAAGAATATAACTACTATAATACTGCCCCTATGTACAAGAATATAACTACTATAATACTGCCCCTATGTACAAGAATATAGCTACTATAATACTGCCCCTATGTACAAGAATATAACTACTATAATACTGCCTCTATGTACAAGAATATAACTACTATAATACTGCTCCTATGTACAAGAATATAACTACTATAATACTGCCCCCTATGTATAAGAATATAACTACTATAATACTGCCCCTATGTAGAAGAATATAGCTACTATAATACTGCTCCTATGTACAAGAATATAACTAATATAATACTGCCCCTATATACAAGAATATAGCTACTATAATACTGCTCCTATGTACAAGAATATAACTACTATAATACTGCCCCTATGTACAAGAATATAACTACTATAATACTGCCCCTATGTACAAGAATATAACTACTATAATACTGCTCCTATGTACAAGAATATAACTACTATAATACTGCCTCTATATACAAGAATATAACTACTATAATACTGCTCCTATGTACAAGAATATAACTACTATAATACTGCCTCTATATACAAGAATATAACTACTATAATACCACTCCTATGTACAAGAATATAACTACTATAATACTGCCTCTATATACAAGAATATAACTACTATAATACTACCCCTATGTACAAGAATATAACTACTATAATACTGCCCCTATGTACAAGAATACAACTATGATAATACTGCTCCTACATAGGGGCAGTATTATAGTAGTTATATTCGTCTATGTACAAGAATATAACTACTATAATACTGCTCCTATGTACAAGAATATAACTACTATAATACTGATTCCTATATACAAGAATATAACTACTATAATACTGCCCCCTATGTACAAGAATATAACTACTATAATACTGCCCCCATGTACAAGAATATAACTACTATAATACTGACCCCTATGTACAAGAATATAACTACTATAATACTGCCCCTATGTACAAGACTATTACTATAATATTGCTCTTATGTACAAGAATATAACTACTATAATACTGCCCCTATGTACAAGAATATAACTACTATAATACTGCCCTTTAAGTACAAGAATATAACTACTATAATACTGCCTCTATGTACAGGAATATAACTACTATAATACTGCTCCTATGTATAGGAATATTGAAATGAACAGTTGAAACTAGTGATGGACGTACACACAGATCTTCAGGATCGGTGGGTCCAATCAGATTTTAAAAAAAAATAAAATAAATATATTAAATAAAAAAAAAAAAAAAACGGTTCGGGATTGGAATTAATTCTGAATATCTGCCCGGGCACCGACTTCCATATAAATCTAAGAAGACCCAAGTAGTGTGCTTTGAAATAATGGTAAAAAGCGCTAGGGTGATTAGAGCAGGCGCCTTATACTTACCAAGTCTCCAGTTCGATAGAAACACTACTTCTGGTGCCGCTCATTACCCTCATACATATTCACTGCTTCCCCTGCCCACTGGCAGGCCCGGCGTCTCAGATTGGTTGCTGTGACTGCACATAAACTCAGTGATGTCAACGCTCACAGTTGCGGCTAAGTCAGTCTCTACCTGCAGCCACATTGTATTTTATTTCAAATAAAGTATTTTTTCGGTGTTTGTATTTATTTTTTTTTTCACTTAGAGATTATTAATGAGGGGGTCTCATAGATGCTTCCCATTACTAATCTAGGGCTTAGTTGCAACTGTGAGCTGTCATTAACCCCTGTTATTACCCCAACTGCCACTGCACCAAGGCAATCGGGATGAGCTTGGTAAAGTGCCGGGATTGTCACATCTAATGGATGCAACAATTTTACATGAATACAGGCTGCTATTTTTAGGTTGGGGGGCCAATAACCATGGTTCCCCCAGCCTGAGAATACCAGCCTCAGCTGTTGACTTTATCATGGCTGGGTATCAAAATTGAGGGGAACCACACACCGTTTTTTAAAATTGTTTGATTAAATGATTAAAAAAAAAAAAGCTCCAAGTGTTTTCTCTTTGTTTGATACACAGCAAAGATAAGCACATGGCTGGGGGCTGCAGCCTGTAGCTGTATGCTTTATCTGTGCTGGGTATCATAATATGGGGGAACCCTACCCAAATTTTTTTTCTCCATTTATTTTTACAACACTATAGGTACGCAAACAATGTGTGTGATTCCAAGCAGTCTGCTTAGTAGCAACTGTGAGCTGTCATTAACCCCTTATTGCCTCAACTGACACCATACGAGGACAATCGGGATGAGTTGGGTAAAGTGCCGGGATTGTCGCATCTAATGGATGTGATAATTCTAGATGGCTGCAGGCTGCTATTTTTAGGCTTGGGGGGCCCAATAACCATGGGTCCCCCATGCTGGGAATACCAGCCCCCAGCTGTCACCTTTATCATGGCTGGGTATAAAAATTTAGGGGGACTGCACACAGTTTTTTAAAATGTTTTAAATTGTTTATTTAAATAATTAAAAAAAAAGCTGCATGCAGTTCCTCTTATTTTCATACACAGTCAAAATAAGTGCACAGCTGGGGGCTGCAGCCTGTAGCTGTATGCTTTATCTGTGCAGGGTATTATAATACGGGGGAACCCTACTTCAATTTTTTTTCCATTTATTTTTACAACACTATAGGTACGCAGACAACATGTGTGATTCCAAGCAGTCTTAGTAGAAACTGTGAGCTGTCATTAACCCGTTATTGCCCCAACTGACACCATACGAGGACAATCGGGATGAGTTGGATAAAGTGTCGGGATTGTCGCATCTAATGGATGTGATAATTCTAGATGGCTGCAGGCTGCTATTTTTTAGGCTTGGGGGGCCCAATAACCATGCGTCCCCCATCCTGGGAATACCAGCCCCCAGATGTCACCTTTATCATGGCTGGGTATCAAAATTTAGGGGGACCACACACTGTTTTTTAAAAATGTTTAAAAAAAAAAAGCTGCATGCATTCCTAATATTGACTTATTTTCATACACAGTCAAGATAAGTGCACAGCTGGGGGCTGCAGCCTGAAGCAGTGTGCTTTATCTGCATTGGGTAGCATAATATGGGGGGACCATACACCAATTTATTTATTTTTACACCACTATAGAGATGCACACAGCATGTGTGATTCCAAGCAGTCAGACGCTGTCACACAGGCTGGGGGCGCGATCTGACTGCAACCAATCACAGATGTCAAGATGCCGGTGGGCGGGGGAAGCAGTGAATATATATGAGAGTTAATGAGAGGCCCCGGAAGTAGCGTTACAGCTGTGTGGGAGACTCAGTAAGTATATAACGCTCCTGCTTTATTCCCTACTTTTTCTTTTTTCTTTTATTTATTTTTTAATTATCCAGGTGACCCTGAGAACTCCGGGCTCAGGATTGTGCACAGATACTAGGGATTCGGATTTTACAGTCCAGGTTTGCCCATCACTAGTTGAAACATGATTAGCTATAATTGAGTTCCCATCTAATCCTGATATATCTGATGTATATCTGCAATTACATACAATAAACTATTTGAAGAACATTTTTTACTGGAGAAGTGAAGACGTCTTTTTTATGATAAACGAGACAATCCTTAATCCTTGACGTAGGAAATGTTTGGATTCTTTGCATGTGCGATCGGGATAAAAAAAGATAATACATAAATTAAACTCGACACAATTAGCCGCTGACGACTTTACATTGTGAATCACTGAAGGGAATTTGTGCGGATTTAATTTCCTTCTCTTATTGTCACTATCTGTGTTCTGCACGATGAGGCCGAGATACAGACAATGATACCCAGAATTATTCCGGCAGCGAGAATTCTTTATATTCTGAGCAAAAACTGACCCGTTACATAAGAAGAAAAAAATATTTTTGCTAAAAAATTCTTTTTTTGTATAGAAAACAATTTTTTTAAGGAGTTTTTGGAGCAGAATTGAACCTTTATGCTTCCAAAAACTCAGCAGAAAGACTTAGGCTACTTTCACACATCCGGAAAAAAACGGATAAAACGGATCCGGTGTTGGATCCGTTTTATCCCCATTGATTTGTATTAGCGCCGGATTGTGCCGGATGGCCTTGCGTTGCATCCGGCTTTTGCCGAATCCGTCGTAATTGGCTAATGCGGCGGCCGGATGGAACGTCTCTTGTAACGTTTTTTGTCTCTGACAAAAAAACGCATCCGGCGTGATGCAGCGTGATTTACAATGGAAGCCTATGGACGCCAGATCCGGCGTAATGCGGCAAAAAAACCATATGCGGCCGCCAGATCCTTTTTTTAACCTGAGCATGCTCCAATTAAGGCTACTTTCACACATCCGGTTTGAGCCCTGCGGCTCAATCCGGCTGTGAAAACTATGCAACGGATGCGGTGAAAACACCGCATCCTTTGCATACGTTTTTACATGCGGCCGGTCCGGTTTTTTCCGGTTGCGGCATGCTACTGAGCATGCGCAGTGGAAAATACCGCATGCGGCGACCGGATGCGGTTTTTTCCGCATCGCGCCGCATCCGGCCTCCATAGGGATGCATTGAAAAATGCGCCGCAGCGGCGGGATGCGGCGCGATGCGGTGTTTTTTGCCGGAGCAAAAAACGTTGCAGGGTACGTTCGATCCGGCCGCCGCATCGGCTAAATCTGCCGCATGCGGCAAAAACCGGACCGAACGCAAGCCCCTACGGCACAATGCGGCACTAATGTAAGTCAATGCAAAAAAAAACCGCAATCGGCGTTACAAAAGCCGGTTGCGGTTTTTCTGCAGAACGCCGTATTGTGCCGCAGAGCAAAAATCCGGATGTGTGAAAGTACCCTAAGGCTACTTTCACACATCAGTTTTTTGGCATCAGGCACAATCCGGCGTGTGCCTGATGAAACGGATGCAGGAATGGATGTTTTTGGATTCTTTTTTTTTTATAGATCTGGTATACCTGATCCGTCAAAAAACGGATCCGGCGCATCCGTTTTTTGCATCCGTTTTGTCCGTTTTTTTGCTGGATCCGTTTTTTTTACAATACATTGGAGCATGCTCAGTTTAGAAAACCGGATCCGGCGGCCGCATCCGTTTTTTTGCTGCATTACGCCGGATCCGGCGTCCATAGGCTTCTATTGTAAATCACGCCGTATCGTGCCGCATCCGGCGCGATGCGTTTTTTTTTGTCAGAGACAAAAAACGTTACAAGAGACGTTTTAGGCTGCTTTCACACATCAGTTTTTTGGCATCAGGCACGATCCGGCGAAAAAACTATGCAACGGATCCGGCGAAAAAAAGGATCAGTTGCATCGTTTTTTTCCATCAGTTCCTTCAGTTTTTTGACAGATCCGGTGTGATTCTGAGCATGCTCAGTTAAAAAAAACGGATCCGGCGGCCGGATCCCTTTTTTGCCGGATCCGACGTCCATAGGCTTCTTATTATAAAACAGCCGTACGGCGCCGTATCCGTTTTTTTTTGCCGGACACAAAAACGTTCACTTCAACGTTTCATCCGGCGGCCGTACAAGTAAATTTTGCTGAAAACGGATGAAATGCAAGACCATCCGGCACAATCCGACGTTAATGAAAGTCTATTGGGGAAAAAAACAGATCTGGCGGCAACAGATGCCGGATCCGTTTTTTCATGTTTTTGCCGGATTGTGCCTGATGAAAAAAACTGATGTGTGAAAGCAGCCTTATCCGGCCGCCGCATTAGACAATTACGACGGATCCGGCAAAAGCCGGATGCGACGCAAGGCCATCAGGCACAATCGGGCGCTAATACAAATCAATGGGGATAAAACGGATCCGGCGCCGGATCCATTTTATCCGTTTTTTTACGGATTGTGCCTGATGGAAAAAACCTGATGTGTGAACGTAGCCTTATTGAAAAAAAAATGGATACAGCAAACAAATGGATGAAACAGATGCAAAAACGGATGCGCCGTATCCGTTTTTTGACGTATCAAGTATACCGGATCCGTAAAAAAAAAAAGGATCTGGCGCATCCATTTTTGCATATTCTGCACCGGATCCGTTGCATCAAGCAGACGCCGGATTGTGCCTGATGCCAAAAAACTGATGTGTGAAAGCAGCCTTAGTGTGCACATACCTCAAAAAGCAAACACATTTGCAATAAAAAAAAAATGTCAGAACTTCTATTTTTTTGCTTATCACACCATTGGAAAAAAAAATGTAATAAAAAGTAATCTAAACGCTATAGTGTGCCAATAAAAACTACCGCCCTCAGATGCATGCATCGTCTTTCTCCTTGACAGCTGTTGGCTGCCTACACAGTGCACAGACTGCTGACCCGACAAATCCATGCCACTTTACATACGACATTGGAGCAGACGTCAGAAAATAATATTCCCTGGTTGTGACACCTGTCATTCTGCGGGAAGGATTCTCCGCTCAGCCGTCCACATAAAGAAATCAGAATTTCAGACATGGTGTCGGCACGGATCTCCGTCATCTCGGCCGGGAGAACGCTCCCATCATCCTGTGACAATGAAGCCGAGCGTTCTGCACTGATAGAACAGCTCCCGATGGAAAGGGAATACAAAAAAGCATCCACAAGTAATAAAAACTGATTGTTATAAGAGATGAGTGAATTGATTCAAGGCTAATTGAATTTTTTTAATTTTAGGAACCTGATAAATTACAATAATTTGTGATTTGATTTGTACAAATCACCAAAAACGCCCATTTTACAGATAAGGTCATGCATAATGAAGAGGAGCTATTATGTCACATGATATAGCACGGCCAATCAGGAAGGATTATCATAGCCTGTATAAAAGCCGAGGCAGGGAATGAAGCAGCCGCTTTGTAGTGAATCTGGAAAGTGAGAGGACGTCACAGCTCACAGATCAATCACAGAGATAAGGAATCAAAGCTGAATATACATTGCAGCTCAGCAATGGTATCAATTTTCAAGACTTTAGAGTGTCAAGATCCTTTAACACCAGCCGACCAGGGCTCTAAAAGACCAGTAGCCGCCGGTTTACCCAGCACGACCCGGCCTTAGATGAATTTTATCTAATACTGACCAGAATGTGTAATCCAAGAGCTGGATAGTAAAGTAATAATAATATGTACAACTGGGAGGAGCCTCACAGAGCACCGCTCCGCTACTCACCAGAAACTGACGCCATCGGGCCGTATGATTCGGGTTGGCAGCACTTATGTTACGACAGAACATTCCAGGATAAAAGAAGAGACCGGAACACGCCCTGTGAAAAATGATTTTATTTCTGAAAGATGGTCACTTCAGAGACCGAGTCCCTTTAAGATGTTTCAAAAACTTCTGTGTAAAACCTTGGTTCTTTATTTCCATGCGGCCGTTTCCTCCAGAAGCAGAAACAGTGAAATTCCAACAAATTTCATTTCTTTTTTGTGCCAATTTCCAAAAGAATTTCATAAATTATTCCGTGTTTCATAAATATACAAGTAAAATATATCTATATATTATCTGTGAAGTCGGGAGCTCTGCTCCAACCGCTCACAAGGTACAAAGTGGAAAACTTATTGTGAGGACCAAAGACCTTGAGACGAGGATTCACCTTCAGTTCAGCAAGAAACTTTCCAAGGACACAATGACGCCGAGATATCATCGTTATCAAGTATTCTGCTCCAGTCACTTCCAAAGCTGCAACCACACAACGTTCTGGGAGCAAACGCATCTCCGAGACAGACAGACGGATGGACAGATAGAAGGATGGATACATGGATGGATGGATAGACGGATGGATGGATGGATGGATAGATGGATAGATGGATGGAGATATACATGGATGAAAGGAAAATGGAGAGATTGATGGATGAATAGATATGAAATGGATGGATGGATAGATAGATGGAGAGATGGAAGGATAGAAAGATGGATAGATAGAAGGATGGATGGATATATATAGGAATAGATGTTGGGGAGATGGATGTATGGATAGATGGATGGATAGATGGAGAGATGAATGGATAGATGGAGAGATGGATGGATAGATGGAGAGATGGATGGCTAGACAGATGGATAGCTAGAAGGATGGATGGATGGATATATAGGAATAGATGTTGGGGAGATGGATGGATGGATAGATGGATGGATAGATGGATGGATGGAGGGATGAATGGATAGATGGGGAGATGGATGGATAGATGGATGGATGGAGAGAAGGACGCATTGAGAGATGGATAGCTATGAGAAGATTGGATGGATAGATGGATGATGGAGAGATGGAGAGATAGAAAGATGGATGGATGGATGGAGAGATGGATGGATATATATATAGGAATATATGTTGAGGAGATGGATGGATAGATGGATGGATGGAGAGATGGAATGATAGCTGGATGGATGGATCGGTGGATGGATGGAGAGATGGATGGATCGATGGATGGATGGAGAGATGGATGGATGGATAGCTATGAGATGGATGGATGGAGAGATGGATGGATGGATGGATAGCTATGGGATGGATGGATGGATGGATGGATGTAGAGATGGATGGATGGATAGCTATGGGATGGATGGATGGAGAGATGGATGAATGTATAGATAGACAGATTTACAGACGTCTCCGCTAATGTTGCGACCCATGACTGCAGTATATGATGGATCCATTTAAACTTTGTATATTAATCCAATATATCCATGTGGATGATAATCAACAATATGTGAGCCCACTTTTACGGTGCAGCGTGAGTGTTGACCGCTCTTCGTCGTCTTTCCCCATTTTTTCCCCATGTGCTTTCATCTCTTATGTACTGATGATGGTGATGATGGTATCGGCCTCCCAGGTCGGCCATTGTTTCTCTGGTCTTCATTGGACTTTACTGGAAAACAAAAAAGTTCTACCCTGGAGTTTCCGTTCTTCACCTTCCGCGTCTCCATCGTCGTTTTCTTGCTCCTTAATAATGTCGTCTTTCCCGTCCCGTTTTTCGTACCTCAGCGGAGCAGCGCCGGCGTCACCGCAGGCAATGGGCTTTGCCACGAGGGTTTCCACTTTTCTGGTGCGCTGGTTGCGTTGCCCTCAGTGGAAGTCGTGTAGGACCATTTCCCAGCGCTGACTGATAGCAGTGGTCTCGCACGGGTTGATCACGATCTCTCGGTTGTTTTCGTCGGTGTCGCCGATGATTTCTGTATCCAGGCAGAAGTGTGACGCCATGTGCTCGATGTGAGAGCCGACTTTACTCCATCTCTGACATCAAAAAAAAAAAAAAAAAGAAAAGTTAGCTCGAGAATTAGGAGACGGGGATTAATATTTACAAACAAAAGTTTAAAAACCGCCAACAATTAGTAATTCAAACAGATCCGCTGACTTTTTGAAAAGTTTGAATTAATTTGCAATATTCTTACATTTGTACATAGTTGTAAGAGTCTACAAATCCCTCTATGGACATTCATGATCTCAGATGAAAGAACGGAGGGGATTATATTATCATTTTCAGGGGCTGGAAGCTCAATAAACTCTCGTTATATACGATATACAAGCTCCGCTATCTGCTATTCATACTATTACTTCTTTTCCTCCTTTATAAAATGGTCACATGCTACTTTGTATAAATGTTCAGAGCGCTATATCGGTTGCAGTAAAGCGACATTCCGCTATGTTGCAAAAAAATGCATTGCAGAATCTAGCCTCAAGGTGGCGCCATCCACAATGTATTTGTATTGTAGGGAGGAAAATCTCTGACAATTTCATTCCAGACTCGTTTCGCCCACCCCCTTCCTTCCCAAAATAAGTGATGTGGATTTAGGGTCCACAAGCCCATATACCAAGTATATAATTTTTTTTCCCAGGATGACTTGTTCATTTTTGGCTGCAGCGGTGTCACCTTACCTGCCGGCCGTCTCCGTCTTTACAGGGTAAGAGAACCACCTGGGTCCCTGGAAATAAGGTGTGCACCGACAGACAGAGATCCTGCTGACTGATCTGCTGAACCTGAGTGTAAATCCATTCCTGGGAAAGAGAAGACAGAAATCAGGGTAACGACTGACCAGAAACGTTACAAATTACTGGAATTTATCATTTAAAGGGGTCCTACAATCCTTAATTAACAGAAGAATATTTTGACGATGAGCAGATCACAAAGTGTCCCCCAGGTTGGAACCCCCACAAACAGCTGTAATCTAGAGGAAAACCTGACAATAAGTATTGCATTTTTAAAACAGTGCCCCCGCAGGTGAAATAAGGTATTACACATTAGACTGTCTGTAATGCAGAATAGGACAGGTCCTCCAGAGTCGTTCTTGGCAGCCGCTGCTCCCCACTCTGACCAACAGAGCTCCTGAGCAGAAAACCCCCTGTATTATTTTATAAATCCTTAAAATAGATTTTCTATCACAAATGTAATAAAAAAAAGAACATTTTCAAATACTTTTGTGTCATCTACCTTTTGATAATTTAGTTTCTTTGTTAAAAAATGACAAGGGGAATGACAACCATTACAGCCCTTTAAAAGTTGGTATCTATTTTTAAAGAGGTAGTTACCTTTCATTCTATACTAACAGCTAACAGTTACCATTCATTCTATACTAACAGCTAACAGTTACCATTCATTCTATACTAACAGTTACCCTTCATTCTATACTAACAGCTAACAGTTACCATTCATTCTATACTAACAGTTACCCTTCATTCTATACTAACAGCTAACAGTTACCATTCATTCTATACTAACAGTTACCATTCATTCTATACTAACAGCTAACAGTTACCATTCATTCTATACTAACAGCTAACAGTTACCATTCATTCTATACTAACAGCTAACAGTTACCCTTCATTCTATACTAACAGCTAACAGTTACCATTCATTCTATACTAACAGTTACCCTTCATTCTATACTAACAGCTAACAGTTACCATTCATTCTATACTAACAGTTACCCTTCATTCTATACTAACAGCTAACAGTTACCATTCATTCTATACTAACAGTTACCCTTCATTCTATACTAACAGCTAACAGTTACCATTCATTTGATACTAACAGTTACCCTTCATTCTATACTAACAGCTAACAGTTACCATTCATTTGATACTAACAGTTACCCTTCATTCTATACTAATAGCTAACAGTTACCATTCATTTCATACTAACAGTTACACTTCATTCTATACTAACAAGCTAACAGTTAACTGTTATTATAGAATGAAAGGTAACTGTTAGTTATCTTATAAGTATGGTGAACCCTCAGGTAAGCCTAAATGAAGGTCAATGGACACAGGTGGCTGAATTGAAGGAATTGCTTAATCACCCATTTACCGTGACGAAAAAATTACAAGCTGAGGATTTAACTCCTGGCATTTTCATAAGGGAGTGGAAGAACTTGCTATTTTGCCTGTCCCAAAGAGGAGGTTTAATCACAGATGGCATTTCTGCTTCAATGAATTGAAGAGACACATCTATTGGAAAATAAAATTCTTCTGGCAGCTGTTTATGCGGACGCAAGTCATCGTATACTGCTTGATGATCAACGGCTTACTAAAGGAAAAGCTGCTCTGACTGAGGTAGCAGTTAGGATGAGTGGCCTACAGGACTGCCAGGCGCAAGAGGACTTGGGTCCTGACAGTGCTACTGCTGCCGTATCTTCATCCTCATCAGATGAGTTTAACTTTTGAAAAGTATTTGGATGACATGGAGCAGGCAAAGCGTTGCCGCAAGGAAAAAGATTTCACTCCGTCTCCTATAGCACCAGATTGACCAGATTTCAGTAACATTTTTCACTTGTTCTCAAAGAAATAGAAAAATTCAACCGTTCATCAAAACTGACTGTGCACGAGGCAATTCCTCTATACCCGGAAATTGTTACAGATGTTGCCCATGTGGTTATGGCTTTGCCTCCAACCCAAGTTACTGTAGAGAGGTTGTTCTCCAGCCTTAAAATTATTAGGTAAGATTTGAGGTCATCTGCGAAGGAGGATCTGATGGAGGCAATTCTATTTCTCACAACAAATTCATAGACTGCACAAATGTTATTTACTATGCTTTTGTTGAAAACTGTTTTTTGCCACTTACATAGTGTATTACATAGTGTATTGCATAGTGTTATTTATATCTAATATATAAAGCGGAGTGTGTGTGTGTGTGTGTGTGTATGTCCGCTAAAGGAATCCGCACCGTCGCATTTTCAATCACGAAATTTTGCACAGACGCCTTATGTCACCCAGGGAGCGTCGTAGACTATGTTTTGACAGAAAAAATTAACCCCGTGCTTTACAGTTAGTCTCTAAAATCCTGCCGCCATTAAACTGAATGGAGGTGGGAGCTATAGGTTATTAATAGCAACTGTCAGTGGTTGCTATAGGAACAAAATAAACTGTTAGTTGAAGCTTATGTGTGAGGTTATATGATGTCGGTGGAGAGATGGATAGAGAGAGACAGAGAGAGACACAGACAGACAGACAGAGAGACAGACAGACCTGGAAAGAGACAGATGGGCAAAGAGAAGGGCGGGCAAAGAGACAGACGGGCAAAGAGAAAGACGAGCAAAGAGAAAGACGGGCAAAGAGACAGACGGGCAAAGAGACAGACGGGCAAAGAGACAGACGGGCAAAGAGACAGACGGGCAAAGAGACAGACGGGCAAAGAGACAGCCGGGGAAAGAGACAGCCGGGGAAAGAGACAGCCGGGGAAAGGGACAGCCGGGGAAAGAGACAGCCGGGGAAAGAGACAGCTGGGGAAAGAGTCCGAGGGGGAAAGAGACCGAGGGGGAAAGAGACAGTCCTGGAAAGAGTCAGCCGGGCAAAGAGACAGCCCTGGAAAGAGAGAGCCCTAGAAACAGGCAGACGGGGAAAGAGACAGCCCTGGAAAGAGACAGCCGGGGAAAGAGACAGCTGGGGAAAGAGACAGCAAGGGAAAGAGACAAACCTAGAAAGAGACAAACCTGGAAAAAGACAGACAGGCAAAGAGACAGACGGGCAAAGAGACAGACGGGCAAAGAGACAAACGGGCAAAGAGACAAATGGGCAAAGAGACAGACGGGCAAAGAGACAGACGGGCATAGAGACAGGCCTGGAAAGAGACAGCCGGGGAAAGAGACAGCTGGGGAAAGAGACAGCAAGGGAAAGAGACAAACCTGGAAAAAGACAGACGGGCAAAGAGACAGACCTGGAAAGAGACAGACCTGGAAAGAGACAGACGGGGAAAGAGACAGACGGGGAAAGAGACAGACGGGGAAAGAGACAGACGGGGAAAGAGACAGACGGGGAAAGAGACAGCTGGGCAAAGAGACAGCCGGGCAAAGAGACAGCCGGGCAAAGAGACAGCCGGGCAAAGAGACAGCCCGGGCAAAGAGACAGCCCGGGCAAAGAGACAGCCCGGGCAAAGAGACAGCCCGGGCAAAGAGACAGCCCGGGCAAAGAGACAGCCCGGGCAAAGAGACATCCCTGGAAAGAGACAGCCGGGGAAAGAGACAGCCGGGGAAAGAGACAGCCGGGGAAAGAGACAGCCGGGGAAAGAGACAGCCGGGGAAAGAGACAGCCGGGGAAAGAGACAGCCGGGGAAAGAGACAGCCGGGGAAAGAGACAGCCGGGGAAAGAGACAGCCGGGGAAAGAGACAGACCTGAAAAGGGACAGACCTGGAAAGAGAAAGACCTGGAAAGAGACAGACCTGGAAAGAGACAGACCAAGACAGACGGGGAAAGAGACAGACAGGGAAAGAGACAGACGGGGAAAGAGACAGACGGGGAAAGAGACAGACGGGGAAAGAGACAGACAGGGAAAGAGACAGACAGGGAAAGAGACAGACAGGGAAAGAGACAGACAGGGAAAGAGACAGACAGGGAAAGAGACAGACAGGGAAAGAGACAGACAGGGAAAGAGACAGACACACACACACATACATAGAGACAGACACAGAGATGAAGACAGATAGACTGATACAAATACAGACAGAGATAGAAATAGTCAGACACAGACATAGACACAGACAGACAAGGAAAGAGACAGAGAGACAGACAGACAGCAACACACAGACAGAGACTGGGAGAGAGACAGAGAGACGGTTACTATCCCGGGCAACGCCTGGGTACTACAGCTAGTATAAAATCTATTACATAGTGTATTACAAATTTACAATTTATTACAGTTTTTTGTGTTCTAAAGTTGTAATCCAATAAATATACTTTATGTTCTATCTAAATATCTTGATTATTGTATCATAAAAATAATTAAATGTCTGTTGTTCACATTGTACTACAATAAATTTTTCACTTAACTTTAAGAAATATATGTGGGAGTCGGAGTCTTGGAGTCGGAGTCGGTGCAAGGGAAATTGAGGAGTCGGAGTCGCAGGTTTGGCTTACCGACTCCACAGCCCTGTCTATACTTACAGTTAACAGCTACCTTTCATTCTATACTAACAGCTAACAGTTACCCATCATTCTATACTAACAGCTAACAGTTACCCTTCATTCTATACTAACAGCTAACAGTTACCCTTTATTCTATACTAACAGCTAACAGTTACCCTTCATTCTATACTAACAGCTAACAGTTACCCTTCATTCTATACTAACAGCTAACAGTTACCCTTCATTCTATACTAACAGCTAACAGTTACCCTTCATTCTATACTAACAGCTAACAGTTACCCATCATTTTATACTAACAGCTAACAGTTACCCATCATTCTATACTAACAGCTAACAGTTACCCATCATTCTATACTAACAGCTAACAGTTACCCATCATTTTATACTAACAGCTAACAGTTACCCTTCATTCTATACCAACAGCTAACAGTTACCCATCATTCTATACTAACAGCTAACAGTTACCATTCATTTTATACTAACAGCTAATAGTTACCCTTCATTCTATACTAACAGCTAACAGTTACCCTTCATTCTATACTAACAGCTAACAGTTACCCTTTATTCTTTACTAACAGCTAACAGTTACCATTCATTTTATACTAACAGCTAACAGTTACCCTCTATTCTATACTAACAGCTAACAGTTACCCTTCATTCTATACTAACAGCTAACAGTTACCCTTCATTCTATACTAACAGCTAACAGTTACCCTTTATTCTATACTAACAGCTAACAGTTACCCTTCATTCTATACTAACAGCTAACCTTTATTCTATACTAACAGCTAACAGTTACCATTCATTTTATACTAACAGCTAACAGTTACCCTTCATTCTATACTAACAGCTAACAGTTACCCTTCATTCTATACTAACAGCTAACAGTTACCCTTCATTCTATACTAACAGCTAACAGTTACCCTTTATTCTATACTAACAGCTAACAGTTACCCTTCATTCTATACTAACAGCTAACCTTTATTCTATACTAACAGCTAACAGTTACCATTCATTTTATACTAACAGCTAACAGTTACCCTTCATTCTATACTAACAGCTAACAGTTACCCTTCATTCTATACTAACAGCTAACAGTTACCCTTCATTCTATACTAACAGCTAACAGTTACCCATCATTTTATACTAACAGCTAACAGTTACCCTTCATTCTATACCAACAGCTAACAGTTACCCATCATTCTATACTAACAGCTAACAGTTACCCATCATTCTATACTAACAGCTAACAGTTACCCATCATTCTATACTAACAGCTAACAGTTACCCTTTATTCTATACTAACAGCTAACAGTTACCCATCATTCTATACTAACAGCTAACAGTTACCCATCATTTTATACTAACAGATAACAGTTACCCATTCTATACTAACAGCTAACAGTTACCCATCATTTTATACTAACAGCTAACAGTTACCCATCATTTTATACTAACAGCTAACAGTTACCCATCATTCTATACTAACAGCTAACAGTTACCCATCATTCTATACTAACAGCTAACAGTTACCCTTCATTCTATACTAACAGCTAACAGTTACCCTTCATTCTATACCAACAGCTAACAGTTACCCATCATTCTATACTAACAGCTAACAGTTACCCATCATTCTATACTAACAGCTAACAGTTACCATTCATTTTATACTAACAGCTAATAGTTACCCTTCATTCTATACTAACAGCTAAGTTACCCTTTATTCTATACTAACAGCTAACAGTTACCCATCATTTTATACTAACAGCTATCAGTTACCCTTCATTCTATACTAACAGCTAACAGTTACCCTTCATTCTATACTAACAGCTAACAATTACCATTCATTTTATACTAACAGCTAACAGTTACCCTTTATTCTATACTAACAGCTAACAGTTACCCATCATTCTATACTAACAGCTAACAGTTACCCATCATTTTATACTAACAGCTAACAGTTACCCATCATTCTATACTAACAGCTAACAGTTACCATTCATTTTATACTAACAGCTAACAGTTACCCTTTATTCTATACTAACAGCTAACAGTTACCCATCATTCTATACTAACAGCTAACAGTTACCCATCATTTTATACTAACAGATAACAGTTACCCATCATTCTATACTAACAGCTAACAGTTACCCATCATTTTATACTAACAGCTAACAGTTACCCATCATTCTATACTAACAGCTAACAGTTACCCTTTATTCTATACCAACAGCTAACAGTTACCCATCATTCAATACTAACAGCTAACAGTTACCCATCATTTTATACTAACAGCTAACAGTTACCCATCATTCTATACTAACAGCTAACAGTTACCCTTTATTCTATACCAACAGCTAACAGTTACCCATCATTCTATACTAACAGCTAAGTTACCCTTTATTCTATACTAACAGCTAACAGTTACCCTTTATTCTATACTAACAGCTAACAGTTACCCTCTATTCTATACTAACAGCTAACAGTTACCCATCATTCTATACTAACAGATAACAGTTACCCATCATTCTATACTAACAGCTAACAGTTACCCATCATTCTATACTAACAGCTAACAGTTACCCTCTATTCTATACTAACAGCTAACAGTTACCCATCATTCTATACTAACAGCTAACAGTTACCCATCATTTTATACTAACAGATAACAGTTACCCATCATTCTATACTAACAGCTAACAGTTACCCATCATTTTATACTAACAGCTAACAGTTACCCATCATTCTATACTAACAGCTAACAGTTACCCTTTATTCTATACCAACAGCTAACAGTTACCCTTTATTCTATACCAACAGCTAACAGTTACCCATCATTCTATACTAACAGCTAACAGTTACCCATCATTCAATACTAACAGCTAACAGTTACCCATCATTTTATACTAACAGCTAACAGTTACCCATCATTCTATACTAACAGCTAACAGTTACCCTTTATTCTATACCAACAGCTAACAGTTACCCATCATTCTATACTAACAGCTAAGTTACCCTTTATTCTATACTAACAGCTAACAGTTACCCTTTATTCTATACTAACAGCTAACAGTTACCCTCTATTCTATACTAACAGCTAACAGTTACCCATCATTCTATACTAACAGATAACAGTTACCCATCATTCTATACTAACAGCTAACAGTTACCCATCATTCTATACTAACAGCTAACAGTTACCCATCATTCTATACTAACAGATAACAGTTACCCATCATTCTATACTAACAGCTAACAGTTACCCTTTATTCTATACTAACAGCTAACAGTTACCTCTATTCTATACTAACAGCTAACAGTTACCCATCATTCTATACTAACAGCTAACAGTTACCCATCATTCTATACTAACAGCTAACAGTTACCCATCATTCTATACTAACAGATAACAGTTACCCATCATTCTATACTAACAGCTAACAGTTACCCTTTATTCTATACTAACAGCTAACAGTTACCTCTATTCTATACTAACAGCTAACAGTTACCCATCATTCTATACTAACAGCTAACAGTTACCCATCATTCTATACTAACAGCTAACAGTTACCCATCATTCTATACTAACAACTAAGGCTAGGTTCACACTTCCGTTGTTTTAAATCCGACAGGTCCGTCAGCAACGGACCAGTCGATTTTTAGTTGTCAACTGATGCAAAGGATGTGTTTTTCACAGGATTCCTTTCACAGGAATCCTGTGAAAAAACGGATCCGTTGCATCCGCTGTGCGTCCGTTTTTTGACGGATCAGTCATGATCCGTTTGTGTTTGGGACAGCCCAGCGGGTGTGCCAAACATGCTGGGCATGCTCAGTAGAGCATGACGGAATCCAGCGCTGGATTCCGTCGTAAGACGGATTACTACGGAATCCAGCACCATAGACATACATTCCAAGCGTGACGGACTGCGGCGGATTCCAGCGCGGTGTGTCAATTTTGACGGCCAGAAAAACGTTACATTCTGCGTTGCTCCCGCCCGGCGGTCAGTCAAAAAACGACTATGGGGAGATAAGGTATGCACACCAGTGACTATGTAAGGGGAATACATGGAATAGCAGAAACTGCTGTGTGAATACTGACTTTGAAAAATCCAATAGCTACATGTAAAGTGAAAATGTGAAAAATGGAATCTGCATTACTGCCATGAACATATGAATCAAGAGAAATTTAGCTACTGAATTGATCAATGCAATAGAGCCCCAACACTACGCCAAAGTATTTCTCTACGTTGGGGTCCCTAGCCTGTGTGTGTCCTCTCATGCAGTTAAAAAACTTACCGTGTATGGGGAGCTGAGACCCAGGCTATATATGCGTATGATATGGATTGGCAATAGGTGTGGTTGGGGAGGGTTCCCAAACGAAAAAATACTAACAATAAGGATAACGTTTGGAACACCATTCTAAGTCTGAACTGGGTGCAAAAACCTAAAAAAACATCACTATGGGGAGATAAGGTATGCACACCAGTGACTATGTAAGGGGAATACATGGAATAGCAGAAACTGCTGTGTGAATACTGACTTTGAAAAATCCAATAGCTACATGTAAAATGAAAATGTGAAAAATGGAATCTGCATTACTGCCATGAACATATGAATCAAGAGAAATTTAGCTACTGAATTGATCAATGCAATAGAGCCCCAACACTACGCCAAAGTATTTCTCTACGTTGGGGTCCCTAGCCTGTGTGTGTCCTCTCATGCAGTTAAAAAACTTACCGTGTATGGGGAGCTGAGACCCAGGCTATATATGCGTATGATATGGATTGGCAATAGGTGTGGTTGGGGAGGGTTCCCAAACGAAAAAATACTAACAATAAGGATAACGTTTGGAACACCATTCTAAGTCTGAACTGGGTGCAAAAACCTAAAAAAACATCACTATGGGGAGATAAGGTATGCACACCAGTGACTATGTAAGGGGAATACATGGAATAGCAGAAACTGCTGTGTGAATACTGACTTTGAAACAATACTAACAATAAGGATAACGTTTGGAACACCATTCTAAGTCTGAACTGGGTGCAAAAACCTTTTTTTCAGGTTTTTGCACCCAGTTCAGACTTAGAATGGTGTTCCAAACGTTATCCTTATTGTTAGTATTTTTTCGTTTGGGAACCCTCCCCAACCACACCTATTGCCAATCCATATCATACGCATATATAGCCTGGGTCTCAGCTCCCCATACACGGTAAGTTTTTTAACTGCATGAGAGGACACACACAGGCTAGGGACCCCAACGTAGAGAAATACTTTGGCGTAGTGTTGGGGCTCTATTGCATTGATCAATTCAGTAGCTAAATTTCTCTTGATTCATATGTTCATGGCAGTAATGCAGATTCCATTTTTCACATTTTCACTTTACATGTAGCTATTGGATTTTTCAAAGTCAGTATTCACACAGCAGTTTCTGCTATTCCATGTATTCCCCTTACATAGTCACTGGTGTGCATACCTTATCTCCCCATAGTGATGTTTTTTTAGGTTTTTGCACCCAGTTCAGACTTAGAATGGTGTTCCAAACGTTATCCTTATTGTTAGTATTTTTTCGTTTGGGAACCCTCCCCAACCACACCTATTGCCAATCCATATCATACGCATATATAGCCTGGGTCTCAGCTCCCCATACACGGTAAGTTTTTTAACTGCATGAGAGGACACACACAGGCTAGGGACCCCAACGTAGAGAAATACTTTGGCGTAGTGTTGGGGCTCTATTGCATTGATCAATTCAGTAGCTAAATTTCTCTTGATTCATATGTTCATGGCAGTAATGCAGATTCCATTTTTCACATTTTCATTTTACATGTAGCTATTGGATTTTTCAAAGTCAGTATTCACACAGCAGTTTCTGCTATTCCATGTATTCCCCTTACATAGTCACTGGTGTGCATACCTTATCTCCCCATAGTGATGTTTTTTTAGGTTTTTGCACCCAGTTCAGACTTAGAATGGTGTTCCAAACGTTATCCTTATTGTTAGTATTTTTTCGTTTGGGAACCCTCCCCAACCACACCTATTGCCAATCCATATCATACGCATATATAGCCTGGGTCTCAGCTCCCCATACACGGTAAGTTTTTTAACTGCATGAGAGGACACACACAGGCTAGGGACCCCAACGTAGAGAAATACTTTGGCGTAGTGTTGGGGCTCTATTGCATTGATCAATTCAGTAGCTAAATTTCTCTTGATTCATATGTTCATGGCAGTAATGCAGATTCCATTTTTCACATTTTCACTTTACATGTAGCTATTGGATTTTTCAAAGTCAGTATTCACACAGCAGTTTCTGCTATTCCATGTATTCCCCTTACATAGTCACTGGTGTGCATACCTTATCTCCCCATAGTGATGTTTTTTTAGGTTTTTGCACCCAGTTCAGACTTAGAATGGTGTTCCAAACGTTATCCTTATTGTTAGTATTTTTTCGTTTGGGAACCCTCCCCAACCACACCTATTGCCAATCCATATCATACGCATATATAGCCTGGGTCTCAGCTCCCCATACACGGTAAGTTTTTTAACTGCATGAGAGGACACACACAGGCTAGGGACCCCAACGTAGAGAAATACTTTGGCGTAGTGTTGGGGCTCTATTGCATTGATCAATTCAGTAGCTAAATTTCTCTTGATTCATATGTTCATGGCAGTAATGCAGATTCCATTTTTCACATTTTCACTTTACATGTAGCTATTGGATTTTTCAAAGTCAGTATTCACACAGCAGTTTCTGCTATTCCATGTATTCCCCTTACATAGTCACTGGTGTGCATACCTTATCTCCCCATAGTGATGTTTTTTTAGGTTTTTGCACCCAGTTCAGACTTAGAATGGTGTTCCAAACGTTATCCTTATTGTTAGTATTTTTTCGTTTGGGAACCCTCCCCAACCACACCTATTGCCAATCCATATCATACGCATATATAGCCTGGGTCTCAGCTCCCCATACACGGTAAGTTTTTTAACTGCATGAGAGGACACACACAGGCTAGGGACCCCAACGTAGAGAAATACTTTGGCGTAGTGTTGGGGCTCTATTGCATTGATCAATTCAGTAGCTAAATTTCTCTTGATTCATATGTTCATGGCAGTAATGCAGATTCCATTTTTCACATTTTCACTTTACATGTAGCTATTGGATTTTTCAAAGTCAGTATTCACACAGCAGTTTCTGCTATTCCATGTATTCCCCTTACATAGTCACTGGTGTGCATACCTTATCTCCCCATAGTGATGTTTTTTTAGGTTTTTGCACCCAGTTCAGACTTAGAATGGTGTTCCAAACGTTATCCTTATTGTTAGTATTTTTTCGTTTGGGAACCCTCCCCAACCACACCTATTGCCAATCCATATCATACGCATATATAGCCTGGGTCTCAGCTCCCCATACACGGTAAGTTTTTTAACTGCATGAGAGGACACACACAGGCTAGGGACCCCAACGTAGAGAAATACTTTGGCGTAGTGTTGGGGCTCTATTGCATTGATCAATTCAGTAGCTAAATTTCTCTTGATTCATATGTTCATGGCAGTAATGCAGATTCCATTTTTCACATTTTCACTTTACATGTAGCTATTGGATTTTTCAAAGTCAGTATTCACACAGCAGTTTCTGCTATTCCATGTATTCCCCTTACATAGTCACTGGTGTGCATACCTTATCTCCCCATAGTGATGTTTTTTTAGGTTTTTGCACCCAGTTCAGACTTAGAATGGTGTTCCAAACGTTATCCTTATTGTTAGTATTTTTTCGTTTGGGAACCCTCCCCAACCACACCTATTGCCAATCCATATCATACGCATATATAGCCTGGGTCTCAGCTCCCCATACACGGTAAGTTTTTTAACTGCATGAGAGGACACACACAGGCTAGGGACCCCAACGTAGAGAAATACTTTGGCGTAGTGTTGGGGCTCTATTGCATTGATCAATTCAGTAGCTAAATTTCTCTTGATTCATATGTTCATGGCAGTAATGCAGATTCCATTTTTCACATTTTCACTTTACATGTAGCTATTGGATTTTTCAAAGTCAGTATTCACACAGCAGTTTCTGCTATTCCATGTATTCCCCTTACATAGTCACTGGTGTGCATACCTTATCTCCCCATAGTGATGTTTTTTTAGGTTTTTGCACCCAGTTCAGACTTAGAATGGTGTTCCAAACGTTATCCTTATAGTCAAAAAACGACTGACCGCGACGCAGCGGATGCAACGCAAGGTCATCAGTCGCAATCCGTCACTAATAGAAGTCTATGGGGAAAAACTGGATTCCTGCAAAATATTTTGCAGGATATTGTAATTCCTCAAGGCGACGGATTTTGACTGATGCAAAACAACGGAAGTGTGAACCTAGCCTAACAGTTACCCTTTATTCTATACTAACAGCTAACAGTTACCCATCATTCTATACTAACAGCTGTGAGTTACCTTTCATTCTATACTAAAAGCTAACAGTTACCTTTCATTCTATATGAACAGCTAAAAGAAAAAGACAAAAAAAAAGATCTTAAAAAATACAAAGTGATTTGGGGGATTTTTTTACATTATGACATTAGGAGCTCAGATGATAATGGTTAAAAATAAGCTGACCGCTCACATAACTGACAGGTGCAGCTAAATCAATTTCCAAGGATAAGTATAAAAAGTTCTGGATGAGAATCGAGGACACACGAAATAATAAAAAAATATTTTTTTGCCCTTGGGAAAAACAACTAATTTGGGCCACCTGTAAAATCCCTACAAGCTAAGGCTCCATGCTATTTATTTGTTTATTTGACAACCCTCTATTGTATTATTTATATTTCACTTATTATTTTGTATATTTTATATGATCCAACTGCTAATATTAAGACATATCCCATTCTGATCAGCAGGGGTCCGAACTCTTGGACTTTCACTAATCCAACAAAAAGAGTGGGGTCTGTTAATAATTTCTACCTGCCCGTTCATATAGAATTGCAAAATAGCCAAAACGGTCAATATATCATCAGTTTCTATGCCGGGAAAATAGTATTAGTCCATATAAATTCTCTCCTTAAAAAGTCACTTTCTGTCCCTTGCTCAAAAAATTCAGTTAAATAATGTGTAAAAATCCCTGAGCTGCCGTGACTGACGCTTTTTTCCGTTTTGCGATACGTCGCTCCATTACAGAGATATTTACATTTGGTGGTTTTGGAGTGCAACATGTGTGAAATCTCTGCTTGTAGTGCAATTGGGCGGTTCTTCAGAGTCTTTCCTGGGGTGTGTGCTTTCATACCTCCATCAATCACAGCAGATCTATAGGTCTCAGACCCCGCTGAGCTGTGATTGGACGTTTCTGGGAAGGACGGGTGACCGTACACGCCCCCAAAGAGTCTTAAAAACCACGCAGTTGCACTACAAGCAGAGATTTCACATACCGCGCTCCAAAACCAACAAAGTGAATATCTCTGCAACAGAGCGACACAGTGCAAAATGGAAAAGAGCGTCAGAATCAAGGGGGCTCGGAGATTTTAATAAGGCATTTAACTAATTTTTCTTGAGCTAGTGACAGATACTCTTTAAACTTAGAACGGATCTCAATGATAGGCTGAGCCCAACGTGTCTTGCTGTTTGCACTAATAAGCTGCAATGTGTACAGAAAATCTGCTACAAATGATAAATTCTACTGCAGCGCCTCTACAGGTGAGATGAGGCAGTACACAATTCTGATTAAAAGCAATGGTCCATCCGTGTACTGCAAAGCTACGCTGCATTCTCCAGACACTAAGACAATTTATCCCACTCAACATCCCTTAATAGGGTGGTCTCAGACTCAAACAAGCCCCTTTATTGTCCTCAATTCTCTAGATTTGCAGAAACTCAATATAGAGTTAAGCTCCACGGATTTCTGAAACGTCTGTGTATATTGTTACTGAGGATTTATAATCGGTTTTCATCTTCTTAGATCAATATTATTATGACACTTTTAATTGCAGAACTATTTTCTAATTGATTTGAGACACGGAGTATGAATCATGTCACACGTACAAAGCTGCGCCGCACCGTAATTAAAGCGAAGATGTCAGAATGATGAAGGAGAAGGAAGAAAAAACAAAATCTAAGAGGAATTTACTACATTCTGTATCATAAGGTGAAGACACACTGCAGTAATCAGGAGTGTACAGACTGTGCCCACACATACAATATTATAGCGGTTATATTCTTGTACATAGGGGGCAGTACTATAGTAGTTATATTCTTGTACATAGGAGGCAGTATTATAGTAGTTATATTCTTGTACATAGGAGCAGTATTATAGTAGTTATATTCTTGTACATAGGGGCAGCATTATAGTAGTTATATTCTTGTATATAGGGAGCAGTATTATAGTAGTTATATTCTTGTATATAGGGGCAATATTATAGTAGTTATATTCTTGTACATAGGAGCAGTATTATAGTAGTTATATTCTTGTACATAGGGGCAGCATTATAGTAGTTATATTCTTGTATATAGGGAGCAGTATTATAGTAGTTATATTCTTGTATATAGGGGCAATATTATAGTAGTTATATTCTTGTACATAGGAGCAGTATTATAGTAGTTATATTCTTGTATATAGGGGCAGTATTATAGTAGTTATATTCTTGTACATAGGAGGCAGTATTATAGTAGTTATATTCTTGTACATAGGGGCAACATTATAGTAGTTATATTCTTGTATATAGGGAGCAGTATTATAGTAGTTATATTCTTGTATATAGGGGCAGTATTATAGTAGTTATATTCTTGTACATAGGGGCAGTATTATAGTAGCTATATTCTTGTACATAGGAGCAGTATTATAGTAGTTATATTCTTGTATATAGGGGCAGTATTATAGTAGTTATATTCTTGTACATAGGAGGCAGTATTATAGTAGTTATATTCTTGTACATAGGAGCAGTATTATACTAGTAATATTCTTGTATATAGGAGCAGTATTATAGTAGCTATATTCTTGTACATAGGAGCAGTATTATAGTAGTAATATTCTTGTATATAGGGGCAGTATTATAGTAGCTATATTCTTGTACATAGGGGGCAGTATTATAGTAGTTATATTCTTGTACATAGGGGGCAGTATTATAGTAGTTATATTCTTGTACATAGGAGGCAGTATTATAGTAGTTATATTCTTGCACATAGGAGCAGTATTATAGTAGTAATATTCTTGTATATAGGAGCAGTATTATAGTAGCTATATTCTTGTACATAGGGGGCAGTATTATAGTAGTTATATTCTTGTATATAGGGGCAGTATTATTGTAGTTATATTCTTTTACATAGGGGGCAGTATTATATTAGTTATATTCTTGTACATAGGGGCAGTATTATAGTAGGTATATTCTTGTACATAGGGGCAGTATTATAGTAGGTATATTTTTGTATATAGGAGCAGTATTATAGTAGTTATATTCTTGTACATAGGGGCAGTATTATAGTAGTTATATTCTTTTACATAGGGGGCAGTATTATAGTAGTTATATTCTTGTACATAGGGGCAGTATTATAGTAGTTATATTCTTGTATATAGGAGCAGTATTATAGTAGTTACATTCTTGTACATAGGGGCAGTATTATAGTAGTTATATTCTTGTATATAGGGGGCAGTATTATAGTAGTTATATTCTTGTATATAGGAGCAGTATTATAGTAGTTATATTCTTGTACATAGGGGCAGTATTATAGTAGTTATATTCTTGTACATAGGGGCAGTATTATAGTAGTTATATTCTTGTATATAGGAGCAGTATTATAGTAGTTATATTCTTGTACATAGGGGCAGTATTATAATAGTTATATTCTTGTATATAGGAGCAGTATTATAGTAGTTATATTCTTGTACATAGGGGCAGTATTATAGTAGTTATATTCTTGTATATAGGAGCAGTATTATAGTAGTTATATTCTTGTACATAGGGGCAGTATTATAGTAGTTATATTCTTGTATATAGGAGCAGTATTATAGTAGTTATATTCTTGTACATAGGGGCAGTATTATAGTAGTTATATTCTTGTACATAGGGGCAGTATTATAGTAGTTATATTCTTGTACATAGGGGCAGTATTATAGTAGTTATATTCTTGTACATAGGGGCAGTATTATAGTAGTTATATTCTTGTATATAGGAGCAGTATTATAGTAGTTATATTCTTGTACATAGGGGCAGTATTATAGTAGTTATATTCTTGTACATAGGGGCAGTATTATAGTAGTTATATTCTTGTATATAGGAGCAGTATTATAGTAGTTATATTCTTGTACATAAGGGCAGTATTATAGTAGTTATATTCTTGTATATAGGAGCAGTATTATAGTAGTAATATTCTTGTATATAGGGGCAGTATTATAGTAGTTATATTCTTGTACATAGGAGGCAGTATTATAGTAGTTATATTCTTGTACATAGGAGCAGTATTATACTAGTAATATTCTTGTATATAGGAGCAGTATTATAGTAGCTATATTCTTGTACATAGGAGCAGTATTATAGTAGTAATATTCTTGTATATAGGGGCAGTATTATAGTAGCTATATTCTTGTACATAGGGGGCAGTATTATAGTAATTATATTCTTGTACATAGGAGGCAGTATTATAGTAGTTATATTCTTGCACATAGGAGCAGTATTATAGTAGTAATATTCTTGTATATAGGAGCAGTATTATAGTAGCTATATTCTTGTACATAGGGGGCAGTATTATAGTAGTTATATTCTTGTATATAGGGGCAGTATTATTGTAGTTATATTCTTTTACATAGGGGGCAGTATTATATTAGTTATATTCTTGTACATAGGGGCAGTATTATAGTAGGTATATTCTTGTACATAGGGGCAGTATTATAGTAGGTATATTTTTGTATATAGGAGCAGTATTATAGTAGTTATATTCTTGTACATAGGGGCAGTATTATAGTAGTTATATTCTTTTACATAGGGGGCAGTATTATAGTAGTTATATTCTTGTACATAGGGGCAGTATTATAGTAGTTATATTCTTGTATATAGGGGCAGTATTATAGTAGTTATATTCCTGTACATAGGGGCAGTATTATAGTAGTTATATTCTTGTACATAGGGGCAGTATTATAGTAGTTATATTCTTGTACATAGGGGCAGTATTATGGTAGTTATATTCTTGTACATAGAGGCAGTATTATAGTAGTTATATTCTTGTATATAGGGGCAGTATTATAGTAGTTATATTCTTGTACATAGGGGCAGTATTATAGTAGTTATTTTCTTGTATATAGGGGCAGTATTATAGTAGTTATATTCTTGTACATAGGGGCAGTATTATAGTAGTTATATTCCTGTACATAGGGGCAGTATTATAGTAGTTATATTCTTGTACATAGGGGCAGTATTATAGTAGTTATATTCTTATACATAGGGGCAGTATTATGGTAGTTATATTCTTGTACATAGAGGCAGTATTATAGTAGTTATATTCTTGTATATAGGGGCAGTATTATCGTAGTTATATTCTTGTACATAGGGGCAGTATTATAGTAGTTATTTTCTTGTATATAGGGGCAGTATTATAGTAGTTATATTCTTGTACATAGGGGCAGTATTATAGTAGTTATATTCTTGTATATAGGGACAGTATTATAGTAGTTATATTCCTGTACATAGGGGCAGTATTATAGTAGTTATATTCTTGTACATAGGGGCAGTATTATAGTAGTTATATTCTTGTACATAGGGACAGTATTATGGTAGTTATATTCTTGTACATAGAGGCAGTATTATAGTAGTTATATTCCTGTACATAGGGGCAGCATTATAGTAGTTATATTCTTGTATATAGGGAGCAGTATTATAGTAGTTATATTCTTGTATATAGGGGCAGTATTATAGTAGTTATATTCTTGTACATAGGGGCAGTATTATAGTAGCTATATTCTTGTACATAGGAGCAGTATTATAGTAGTTATATTCTTGTATATAGGGGCAGTATTATAGTAGTTATATTCTTGTACATAGGAGGCAGTATTATAGTAGTTATATTCTTGTACATAGGAGCAGTATTATACTAGTAATATTCTTGTATATAGGAGCAGTATTATAGTAGCTATATTCTTGTACATAGGAGCAGTATTATAGTAGTAATATTCTTGTATATAGGGGCAGTATTATAGTAGCTATATTCTTGTACATAGGGGGCAGTATTATAGTAGTTATATTCTTGTACATAGGGGGCAGTATTATAGTAGTTATATTCTTGTACATAGGAGGCAGTATTATAGTAGTTATATTCTTGCACATAGGAGCAGTATTATAGTAGTAATATTCTTGTATATAGGAGCAGTATTATAGTAGCTATATTCTTGTACATAGGGGGCAGTATTATAGTAGTTATATTCTTGTATATAGGGGCAGTATTATTGTAGTTATATTCTTTTACATAGGGGGCAGTATTATATTAGTTATATTCTTGTACATAGGGGCAGTATTATAGTAGGTATATTCTTGTACATAGGGGCAGTATTATAGTAGGTATATTTTTGTATATAGGAGCAGTATTATAGTAGTTATATTCTTGTACATAGGGGCAGTATTATAGTAGTTATATTCTTTTACATAGGGGGCAGTATTATAGTAGTTATATTCTTGTACATAGGGGCAGTATTATAGTAGTTATATTCTTGTATATAGGAGCAGTATTATAGTAGTTACAT